>NC_080065.1:111178957-111338238 GCF_949987535.1 Balaenoptera acutorostrata | reverse complement strand
CCTTAATTACCTCCTTATAGGTCCTATTCTCCAAACACAGTCACATTTGGGGGGTTAAAGGCTTCCACATAGGAATTTTGGAAAGACACAATTCGGTCTGTAGTGCTTGCCAAGTCGCCTCTTACTCTGCTGTCTGAAAACAATAATAACAAACAATAATATGTTTGAAGATACTTCCAAAAGTAGGAAGCGGCTATCCACACGTGAAGGGGTCAATTTTAATTTATTCAACTCATGTTACTTGGTGTCAAATATTAGTGGTGTTAAAAGAGACCGTAGAGGACATAGAAGGAGAGAGTCATCTTCCTGAAGTTTACATTTGTTTCCTCTATTTTTTTCCAGGATGGTTTTCTAAAGAATTTTAAAGAATTTCCTATTCGGCAACTTCTTGCCATTTGGAGCTATTACATTCTCTTACTGCTCCCTTTTCTCTTGCAGGGGTAAAAGTTAAGACTATTTCTAAGTTCAATTCAGTGATTCCATGTACCTCATGGGATACACTGGTGTTCAATCACTGTGGAAAACGTTAAAGTGATAAAAGTTATTATGAAAGTATTGTATTCTAAAGCAAATAGCATGTCGCTTCTATAATTCACTGTGACTTTTGATTCCTGTTGTTACCTGGTACCTGTCATTTCTCCCTGAGATTCCTATTCAGGAATGCGTGCAAACCATTTAGCACCATGCAGAGCCAGAGAGATGGAACGGCCGTATTCACTTTGAATAGCTATTAAGAAAACCGCAGAGTATTCAGTGAAGGGATGGGTACTGGTTAGACCGAGCAGTTTGTAGTCTGTCCTTGATGCATGAAACCATTTCATGTGTGTGTGTAGAAAGGACAGATGGCTACTCACGGGGTCTGCAGCCTTTCACCATTGGGCCTGCATCTACTTTGACGTTCTGAAAGTCATAGAAACCCTGCGTTTTTTCCCCATTAGTGCTTGACCTCTGCTGCCCTCGTTGCCTCTCAGCAGGTGGCTGCCCCAGGCATCTGCATCAGGAATGTTTCCTGCACAAAGAAGGTAAATAGCCTCTATGTTTTGAATCAGTTTTCTAGATAGAGACATCTTAATGGTGGGAGGAAGCAAGTGTAGCCTTTTTAGACCAAACACTTAGCTCCTAAGGGTTTGATATTGGAGTGAATGTGCTTATTTTACCACTATGCTTCACGTGCAAACTTCTGTTCCCATTCTTATAGCTGTAATGTACGTTAGTAATTAACTGACCTGTGTCTTAAACGGTTGAAACTTTCTTAGGTTGTCTTCACTGCTTTGTTAAAATAATTCACCATGACTCCCTTTGTTTTATTATGTTTAAAAATGAAGTTGCAAATGAGGAATGTATTTCCATAGTGCTAAAGGTAATGTTTGTTCTTTGATACTTTCAATTACCCCTCAAGTTGTTTTAAAAAGGAAAATAATTTATTTTTCATGTTGTCTGTCATTACCCTTGTGTTCATTCACTTTCTATGGAATTGAGTTCCATGAATTGAGTAGAATTAAAGTGTCTGTTGGTCTTACAGTTTTCATATTTTCAGTGTCAAATGTGGATGGAACCCCTCTGCTAAGGTTTTCTTTTCTCTTGCAGAGAATAACAAGATTGGAAATGTACGTTGTCATGTGACTGGATCACATGGGGAAGCGCTTTATACAGACATCAGTTCCATGGTGTTAATTTGAAATGCCTTAATGGCAGGCAAAAACCAGTCATTTCATTTTTGTAAATTACAGATTTTATCAGAGAGTAACAAATGTTGCTGTAATTAAACTTCTGTTTTATATATATATATATATACGTATACATATATGTATATACACACACACGCATATATATATATATATATATATATATATATATATATATATATATATATATATATATATATTCTTTACTTTTTGTATCAGTAACCAGGCTCGCACACACAGGGTCTGCTGCCGGGTCGCAAACTGCTCAGTAAAGGAGATAAAAGATGTGCTTGTCAAATTGAGAAGTGTTAGCCACGGAAGGCTGCTTACTTTCTTTTCCTTTTGCTTTTCAATTGTAAATAAATAATGTTATGTATCAGTGTGCCTGAACCTTGCATATCCTTCATATATTTCCCGTAAGCCCCTCAGAAAGGCTAACTGTGATGACGACACTTGGGTACAATTTCGATGTCTGTTTGGTGGCTCCTGTGAAGATGCATCAGTGTAAAATGTTCCTGTAGTCACTGTTTGTACTTGTGTATTGTGGAAAAAATACTTTTGGAAGGCATGGGGTTGCCAGTACCACAAAAACTGTGTTGTATATAATGTAAAGATTAAAACGGGGAAATAATGAGCATCTGTGAATAATGAGGTGTCATTTTTGATAATCTTGAATGGCAAATAACCCAACAGCCTGCATACCAGAGACATCTGTGATTGTTCTATTACTTGAATAGTCCTGCAGTCCTTTTTTTTTTTTTTTTTTTTTTTTTTAATGTTTACAATTATCCAGTTTTAGAAGAGAGAGACTTTAACGCCATTGCCTGGTTACTTGTTTTATGCTGTAATCTAGTTTATTTTATGTAAAATGTATATTGAATGCTTTCCTTTTTTATACCTGCCTTAAATAATTTGGCAATCAGAATTAAAAAGGTTTTTTTTTTTTTTTAATATATGTAATGGCTTCTTGTCTGTCTCATGTTATTTCTAGCTGGCTGATAGTATTTCTAATTTTCAAAGAAAGGTTCCTTAATATTATGAATCTCCATTGCGTAAGATACAGTACAGAAATACTGACTTTTCATATATGACACCCAGGTTTAACAACCAAATAAGCGGATTTAATCCAGTGGATATATGTATCTTTATTGGGTATTTACTCAAATACAGAGTATAATATCACTACAAATTGATAGATACAGGTTTCTGTGGTATGGAATTATATTCCAAAGATGTCAGGCTTGTGACGTGTGGACAGTAGGTAAAATGTGTGAAAACTTGACTTGTCATTAAATTGTTTTACTAGCATATGTTATGCTGAACGTACAGAATTAACTGCTTTCTCACTTTTTTTCCTTTTCCTCGCTTCCCTTTTTCCCTCCCTTTCTCCCTCCTTCACAGCAAGTACTTTCTGAGCACCTACTTTATCCCAGGCACTGTACATGTGCTGGGATATAGCCATGAACAAAGCAGACAAAAATTCCTGTCCTCATAGAGTTTGCATTTTCTAGTAGGTGGGGTAAGCATAATAAAATATGTAAGTACTCTGTGGAGTATGTTAGATGGTTGATAAATGCCCCGGAGAAAAATAAAGTCTGGGAGTGGGCGTGAGGGATGTGTGGGTGTTTGTAACTATTGGGTTGGCCAAAAGGTTCATTCGGTTTTTTCCCGTCAGATGGCTCTAGTAAGTAGCGCTTAGTTGTCTTTAACTTCATTCGAAACAGTTTTGTTAGATTGTATTGTGACAGCTGTCATGTTAGCGTGCATTAAAAAAAAACATCAAAACTGGTGAATTTTTGTGTAGCCGTTTTAATATTGAAGATGGAAGAAGAACAACATTTTCGGCATTATGCTTTATTATTTCAAAAAAGGTAAAAAACACAACTGAATCACAAAAAAAGATTTGTTCAGTGTATGGAGAAGGTGCTGTGACTGATCGAACGTGTTAAAAGTGGTTTGCAAAGTTTCATGCTGGAGACGTCTCTTTGGACAATGCTCCACGGTCAGGTAGACCAGTTGAAGTTGATGGCGATCAAATCGAGACATTGAGAACAATCAACATTATACCACCCAGGAGATAGCCAACATACTCAAAACGTCCAAATCAAACACTGAATATCATTTGCACCAGCTTGGTTATGTTCATCGCTTTGATGTTTGGGTTCCACATTAAGTTAAGCGAGAAAAAAACCTTCTTGACTGTATTTCCGCACGCGATTCTCTACTTAAACGTAACGAAAATGTTCCGTTCTTAAAACAAGTCGTGAGGTGATGAAAAGCGGATGCTGTACAATAATGTGGAACAGAAGAGATCGTGGGGCAAGCGAAATGAACCACCACCAACCACACCAAAGGCCGGTCTTCATCCAAAGGTGATGTTGTGCATATGGTGGGATTGGAAGGGAGTCCTCTATTATGAGCTCCTTCCAGAAAACCAAACCATTAATTCCAACAAGCACTGCTCCCACTTAGACCAACAGAAAGCAGCACTCGATGAAAAGTGTCCAGAATTAGTCAACAGAAAATGCACAGTCTTCTGTCAGGATAACGGAAGCCTGCATGTTTCTTCGATGACCAGGCAAAAACTGTTACAGCTTGGCTGGGACGTTCTGATTTATCCCCCGTATTCACCAGACATTGCACCTTTGGATTTCCATTTATTTCGGTCTTTACAAAATTCTCTTAACGGGGAAAATTTCAATTCCATGGAAGACTGTAAAAGGCACCTGGAACAGTTCTTTGCTCAAAAAGGTAAAAAGTTTTGGGAAGATGGAATTATGAAGTTGGCTGAAAAATGGCAGAAGGTAGTGGAACAAAACGGTGAATATGTTGTTCAGTAAAGTTCTTGGTGAAAATTTATTTATTTTTACTTAAAAGCCGAAGGAACTTTTTGGCCAACCCAATACAGATAGAGTGATGAGGGAAGGCCTCACTCAAGGAGATGAGGAAGCATTCATGCACATATCCGGGGGTGGGGGGGAAGCATTGCAGTGAGATGCAAAAGCAGAGCCAAAGCCCTAGAGTGGGGGGGTGTGGGTCATGTGTTTGGACTGCTTGATGCTTTATCCCAGCTGTAAGTTTAAATGATTTTACTATAATTGCTAATAAGAGCTCTACCCCCTTGGTTTCCTAAGACGGTTCTTTAAGTTGACAGAATTTGTCTTGGTATAATTTGGTTAGTTCTCCTACTTGGGGGCCTTTGCTTCACAAATGAATAGATATTTGCAATCAAAAATACTTCCTCTACTTTTGGAAGCCACCTGAAAGCGGCTTTTCTTATGAATTCCGTCATACATCGTTTATGGTGTTAGCTACACGTCAGAGTATTTCACCTATTTTTCATCACTTTTTAAAGTTATCACATTTTTTCAGGTCTTAGACCATGTCTTGATGTGTCCTTGAAGACCTGATGTAATTTGTTTTATACCAGTTAAACAAGTGTGCTTCCTCTGTTCAGAATACTGTTTAAAGTATGACGTTTGGTTGCCTACGTGCTGCTCCAGTTCTAGAACTGACTGAACAATTCAGCGTCGAAACACAGGACCAGAACTAAGGTCAACTTACATCTTCACCAGCCGTGTTATCATGTTCCTGGTGGTGGCTGGGGGATACTGTGGATTCCTGATGATTTTCCTGCCTTTAGTAATAAGTATTTTTAAAAATCATAGGGAAGCCAATCTCGCCTGAGCTGCACAATGATTAGATATATGCTTATTACGCACGAGGCTTTTAATTACTTCTAGTTAGGTGCCTAAATAGGTAGAGTATAAATATGGGCATCAGACCATGCTTAACTCCGCTACTGTAGTTAGACAGGAGTGCTGATAGATACAAAGAGATATATGACCGAAAGCAGAATGCAATTGGAATAGGCTCTCCCTCCAGGTTCTTGCTGGAACATAATTCATGACTGGTTTCCATTAATCACTGAATGAAGTTTTGTTTCTTCCCCTTACTGTTACAGTGTTGTCTCTGCTGATGACAACATGAATTGCCAAAGGCCAGAGCTTGTTTATATTATGTGTGCCATTTCTCTGGCTGAGTACATAGTCAGTACTGAATGGTAAATTAAAGATTCCCAGAAGACAAGCCCACTTGGCTCCATTATATTACTATGATGAATCTGCCATTAATACGGTTCTAATTGTTTTACTTTTATAGACATAAAATCAGTCCCCTTAGTGACTAATAATAGGGTTTATTGATTTTACTAAACATTATTCATTCCAGGCCTGCTCATATCAGCTTGTCCTGAACATATGCAAAAAGCCTGCAGTGCTGACACAGTGCAAATTAACTTCACGGAGAAATGAGACTGAAGAGTTGTTTACAGCTGTGGTCCCAGCGAATACAGAATATTAAAAAACAAGGTAATAGGCTCCGTATAGAACCGTTTGTTCCCAGATTAGGATCTCAGATGGCTTTTTCATGGAAACTTGCCATTGATGTTCAGCCCAGGTCATTAGCACTTACAGAATGAAAAGGCTGGCCTTATATATTCACCCTGGCTGTGACCCTGATTTAGTGTGGTTTCAGCCCAAGGGTCTGAGAGTAACCAGAATGAATAGCTCTGATTGATAGAGGATAAAACAGCAGTTTAAATGATAATTACTGGTCATTTCATTCCCTCCCTGACTCTGAAAAAGAGACAAGACAGGCAAAGCCATTTATTACTGTTTTTTGTCACTAACCACCGTCGTCCATCCCCTGCTTCCTGCAAAAGCTTGAGTCATAAATGGTGTTTGCTTTCCGTTAACTTTAGGAGAGAAAACAGAGTGAAACCCACTATTAGCAGTTCCTCCGTCGTGGTTTCTTTTTTATTTTTTCTTAACAAAATCACTCTCTAAAGCAGGGGTTCCCAGCCTTGGCACTGTGGACATTTTGGACAGGAAAAGTCTGTGTTGGGCGATGGGAGTAGGGGGCTGTCCTGTTTATCGTATAGGATGTTGAGCTGTCTCTACCCACCAGTTAGTCCCGCAGTTTCTAACCACACCCCACCCACCCCCTCAAGCCCAAGTTGTGACGATCAACTGGTCATATGAAATTCAGATCTCCTGCCTAGCCCCTGGCCCACAGATAGACTGGTGCATTTTCTTGTTTTTTGTTGCTTTAGGAGATATAAAAGCCATCAGTGGCGCCTGGTGATCCCATGAAAATATAATGGGGGGATGCTCATTTGACCAACATGGATGAAGTTGGACCAGATCTTCTAGCTTTTTTTTATTTTTTTATTTTTTTTTATTTTTTTTTATTTTTATTTTTTTCAAACATCTTTATTGAAGTATAATTGCCTTACAATAGTGTGTTAGCATCTGCTTTATAACAAAGTGAATCAGTTATACATATACAATATGTTCCCATTTCTCTTCCCTCTTGCATCTCCCTCCCTCCCACCCTCCCCATCCCACCCCTCTAGGTGGTCACAAAGCACCGAGCTGATCTCCCTGTGCTATGCGGCTGCTTCCCACTAGCTATCTATTTTACATTTGGTAGTGTATATATGTCCATGACACTCTCTTACCCTGTCACATCTCACCCCACCCCCTCCCCATATCCTCAAGTCCATTCTCTACTAGGTCTGTGTCTTTATTCCCGTCTTGCCGCTAGGTTCTTCATGGCCTTTTTTTTTTTTTTTTTTCCCTTAGATTCCATATATATGTGTTAGCATACTGTATTTGTTTTTCTCTTTCTGACTTACTTCACTCTGTATGACAGACTCTAACTCCATCCACCTCATTACAAATACCTCCATTTCATTTCTTTTTATGGCTGAGTAATATTCCATTGTATATATGTGCCACATCTTCTTTATCCATTCATCTGTCGATGGACACTTAGGTTGCTTCCATGTCCTGGCTATTGTAAATAGAGCTGCAATGAACATTTTGGTACATGACTCTTTTTGACCTATGGTTTTCTCAGGGTATATGCCCAGTAGTGGGATTGCTGGGTCGTATGGTAGTTCTATTTGTAGTTTTTTAAGGAACCTCCATACTGTTCTCCATAGTGGCTGTATCAATTTACATTCCCACCAACAGTGCAAGAGTGTTCCCTTTCCTCCACACCCTCTCCAGCATTTACTGTTTCTAGATTTTTTGATGATGGCCATTCTGACCGGTGTGAGATGATATCTCATTGTAGTTTTGATTTGCATTTCTCTAATGATTAATGATGTTGAGCATTCTTTCATGTGTCTGTAGGCCATCTGTATATCTTCTTTGGAGAAATGTCTATTTAGATCTTCTGCCCATTTTTGGATTGGGTTGTTCGTTTTTTTGTTATTGAGCTGCATGAGCTGCTTGTAAATCTTGGAGATTAATCCTTTGTCAGTTGCTTCATTTGCAAATATTTTCTCCCATTCTGAGGGTTGTCTTTTGGTCTTGTTTATGGTTTCCTTTGCATCTTCTAGCTTTTTAAAGAGAGTTGGATGATCTAGATTTTAACCTAATAATTAATAGTTTTTATAGGTTGAAAATGAATTCAGTCTAAAAACCACGTCTGAGGGCTGAATTTGACTCACAGCACATCAATTAGTAAGATACACTTTACGTATGTTGTTAAAAATCCTCACACTAGCTCTCTAAAATACGTATTATTTTTCCCCAGTGTGAAGACTTTCCAGTTAGAAAACCTGGAGAAAGGAGTCATTCTTAAGTAGGTGCTGGGATTTTTTCCTTCCCACAGGGAGTGCCATTCGATTCATGTACAGGAATAAACTTTGGAAGCTTCTCAGATGCACTACACATTTCTGTGAAGAATTTTTTTTTTTTTTTAACTTAGACATGTAAAAATAAAATGAAAGGAAACATGACAGACCTGGAAATTGAGAGGAAATAAAGCTCTCCAGGGCCAACAAGAACACAAGACACTGATGATGCCCATGAATGTGGGCCAGTTCAGAGTCCAAGCCTATGGTCTGGTCAGGTGTATGGCCCTGGCCCGTCTGTGGTCATTCTAACTCCTCATGGAATTTTGAGTAGATGCAGGTGGGACCAAACTCCTTGCCTGAGTTTATAGCAGAAATGGCTAATCATTGCGGCTCTCCAGCTATGCATGGGTGAGACCTCACCATCTTCTCAGCTCAGCTCTCCGGGCAGCTACTGAAAGTGGATCAAAATTAACACACAAAATAAAGCCCTCCAAGAAACTGAGCTCTTGAGGGATGGAATCATGACCTTGTATCTTTCAAGGGCATCAGAACCCCCTCATTTTCAAGCCAGGAGACTTAACATGACACTATGCTTCCTGTTATTAGAAAACTTGAAAGTTATTTTATTTACCTTCAGTGTTTTAAAGCAACCATTATTCCTTTAGTTAGAAAAGTTGGGGCACCAGAATCATTATTTATTGACTCATCTTTCCACTGATTTATGGAGGTGTTTTTTTTGTTTTGTTTTGTTTTTAACTTTGTCATCACAGCTCTGCTTCCTCTCCTGCTCCCTCTTATAAGGATCCTTGATTAAACTGGGTCCACCCAGGTAATCCAGGATAATATCCTCATTTCAAGGTCAGGTCAGTGGATTAGCAATCTTAATTCCAATTGCAATCTGAGTTTCCCTTTGCCATGTAACTCAACATATTCATGGGTCCTAGGGATTAGGAAGTAGACCTCTGGGAGGTCATTGTTCTGCCTGCCATCCACCCAACACAAGTTCCTTTCTGCCTGGGTAGTAATCGGAACACAATGAATAATAATTATATAGGATTTACTGTGCATTAGACACTGTTCTTAAACACATCACATAAAACAATTCACTTAATGCTCGTAACGACCCAACTACTATTCCCGTTTAGAGTTGAGAAAACTGAGGCACAGAGGTAAAGTACTTTGTCTGAGTTCATGCCGCTATATAAGTGATGGTCTGGCTTCATGACCACTGTGCTGTGCTGCTTCAGAAAAGGGATCCTAAACTCCCTAGGTAATTAACAAAAGCTAGCCAGCTTTTTCTTTTTCTGAGGTATGTGTTATTTTCAGAGGGGCCAGTGAGGGAAACATAGCCTCTGTCTCTAGTTTTTGTGAGACAAAGCTCTGTGGAGTCTTTCAGGAGCTGGGTGGCAACCCAGACCCGGAACCTGGAGGCCCAGAGGGGCCTCAGCATATCCCTGGCAGAAGTTGCCAAAATTTTTACTTTTTTTCTGGCTGTCGTGGTGGTCCTTGCCACCTTTAATCCTCTACTGCCTACACTGGATAATTAAAAGCTCAGAATTCAAGAGTGGGGCTTGGTGGGAATGGGTGCTTGGGTGCCCTTTCCTGGGGAAAGTTGATGCTTTTGTGATTCCGGAAGAGACCATCAGGGAGTCTGACAAAGGATCTCCAATTCAGACCTTTGATCAGCTCCAAATGATATTATACTTACTGTCCCAGAGGGCTTCTGAAAAGATGAGAAAAGGAAGACCTTCAAACCACAGCTTTAAACTCATTTTCCATAACCAGATCCTTTTCTAGAGCATTTTATGTACACTGAAGTGGGAGGAGGGGATATGGGAAACATACTTAACATTTGCAGAATGTAAACATTTAAACTATACTCTGATTTCTTGTATTGAAATTACTTCTTTATTTTAATGTAGTGGGAGCCTAAAAAAAACCAAATGGCCTAGATTTTTCTTGGCTTCAGCAGGCCTTTGTTCCAGATGGTATGTGCTGGGGGCAGGATATGCTATTTGATTCAAATATTCTTCCTAATAAGGGTGGCAGGGGGCAGGGGCTCAAGGCATCCTGGGCGCCATGCAATCATTAAAGGAGTGTAGATTGGACACAGAAGGTGGTCCCATCTCCCTGTCACTCTCCAGGGAAGGTAGTCCAACCACCCACCCCCTCCTTCTAGATCAGATACCGAATTTTGCAGAGTCTGTTTCTAGGCTGGTTATTGGCAGGTGGAAGAGGGATACAGTCCCCAGCCTAGCAGGGTTGACCTCTTAGCACGATCATGGAGAGGAGGGCATCTCTAGCAGGATGGTTGTAGAGTTGGATATTTTCAGCTGTGTGTAACAGAAACTGTGGCTCAAACTGCCTTAAACCACAAGGAAACGTGTTTTCTTCCATAACATGAAGCAGAGAGCAGGGTGAGCTCCAGGCACAGCCTTCTGTGCTGCTAGTTCTGCTTCTCTGCAACACTTTCTGCTTTGTCCTCTTTTATCCCTCCTGTTATGGCCACGAGAGTTCCAGGAGCCCCGTCCGGAGACATCAAGGTCCAGGGGACAGGACTGAGTCCGTGTCTCTCTTAGGAGGAAAGAAACATTTCTTGGACACCTCTGGAACATACCCCGTCATGTCTCCTTGGCCAGAACTGGGTCACATACTCACTCCTAAATCATCATGGGCAAGAAGGTGAGATTGTCAGGACCTTCTCAGGCTAAGAAGGGTGAGAACGGGCCCCTGGATCATGCAGGGGGACAGTGGGGGGTCATGGCTTAGAACCAGAGTTCTGTGATGGGAAACGAAGGAAGAGGTGAACGTTTTGTTGTCTGGGAATGAACCTTTCCTTGAGGCCAGCGGGATTTGGTCAATTCTCCTGGTGTCCTCTCCGGCTCTCCTGAGGTGCGGGTCTACCTACAGGATGGAGGGGTTGGGGGGAGGCAGGCAGTTGTTTGCACTTAAGCAGAATTCAGAGGCACACTCAGTAGTAACTGATTCTCCCCTAGACAGTCTGGTGACGGGGCAGAATTAGGGTAGTGAGGCACTCAGGTCATGGGCTACACCGGACATCCAGAAGGAGACAAAGGGATTCAGAAACCTGCTGAGTAGGGCTCTACTGGAGGAAAAAAAAGATGCCTCTCGCCACTGCCACCCCTAACACACACACACACACACACACACACACGGAGTTATGTGCTCTTTTAGCCCCCCTGACAGAGGGCGACTCTTACCCTTTCAAGAACAAGGAAGATTCCTTGGGGAAGCGAAACCAAGCTGGAGCCTGGGGTCATTTGACTTAGGGATACTGAAGACTTTAGGTTGAGAAAGAGCCTTATCTGGTTCTGAAGAGAGTCTTGTGGTTGCTGGAAGGGCAGGAGTAGGTGGTAACTCGTAGGTAGCCCGGTACTGGGTGGGGCGTGATCCTCTTTGCCTCTACCCTGCTCTGCCCTGGCAGAGAGCAGAGCGCTTGGTAAGGAAGAAGACAAAGGAGTGGCCCGAATTTCTTTCCCCTCCACCAACCCTCCCCGGGCCCCAGTGTACGTAAGCTAACCTGCTTACCCTCGGAGGACGGACTCCCTCACTTGACGAGGGATGGCTGGTGCTCCACTAGCAGGTCTAGTGACTAAATGCCTTCCAAAGAAGGAATTTTGAAAGCGAACAGGATGGGAGGCAGGATTCATTCGGGAAGCATCTGAGTGCCTCCTAACCTCCTAAGGGCCCGGTGTCTCCCGGGGGCTGAAAGCTCCGACCCCCCCGGGCTCACAGCCCTTCCAGCAGCGTGGCACGGCCCTCCCTTCTGTGCATCAGCCGGGTGTCTCTGCAGAGCTGGACGCAGCGGACCCCAGCAGATCTTTTGCTGACTGCAAAGATCTGATGCGCAGACGAGCACTCGCTTTGGGGACTCTGCGACCAAAGCTCGTAAACCTTCCGGTGTGATACGCTCAGCCTCAGAAATCCCCCGGTGCCCTTGCGTCTGCCGCCCACCCGGAAACCCCCACTGTCCCCTCGGTGATAAGATACAGGGACAGAAAATAAATGATGGATTTTATGATAGCAGTTGGGGGACCAGACCGTCTCCTGGTCCAGGCCCCCCAGGCTGGGGCTGAAGCAGGATGAGTCCGGAGAGGTCCCCAGCAGGCAGCTCCAGGAGGCCCCCTGACGGCATGGCCAGATGTGCCCAGAGGTGGGGCGTTTGGGTGACTCATTTCTGCCCCTTGCCTGGAGTCTGTTGGTTGTCTAGTCAGTGAGTGGCAGAATCAGGGGCAGAAAGTGCCCCCCAGCCCAGGGGAGCCCTGGTGCCTATTAGAGGCCAGCCAGTAAGTGGTTACTATCTTCAGAAGCCTCACGCTTCTGTGGCAGAGCAGTTTCTGGAAACCCGGTGTGACAGTCTCTGGGGCACAGGAATGTTCCTGTGACTGACTCTGGCCGGTGAGGCGGGCTCAAGTCATGTAGGTGACCAAGCAGCGTCCCCAGGGTCAGCTAAAGGGACTTCCCTTTCATTGTCTGGTGGTGGAAACCGAGGAACTTGTGCGGAATATGAATGCGCCATCCTCCCAGAAGGCCACATGTCTCTAACTTTGTCCCACTCCTTGCAAGCGGCTCCGAGGGCCTCTGAGGCTTCCTCTGAATGCTTGGCAGGCTCACCTGTGGACCTCTGCTTGCTAATGCTACCTTGCCTTAGTCAAGGACTTGTCAGCTGTAAGTAACGCAAACCTATTCAAGCTAACTGAAGCAAAATAGGCAAATTTAATGTAGGGCAGAGAGGTCTTAAGGGAGCAAGGGTAGGAGGTGTGTACAGGCGTCAAGGGGGCTTGGGACTCGGACATGGGATGTCTTCAGGCACCTGGGCAGCCTCTCCCTTTCCTTCTCCTCCCGCCCCTTCCTCCCCCCACCCCCCACCCCCATGCCCCCAGTCTCTCTCTGTCTCTCATCACGCCTTTTCTCTCTGCTCTTTCTTTTCTGTCTCATTCTTTCTCATGCTGCTCACTGGCTACCTGCGATTCTCCAAACACGTGGCTTGCCTTGCTGGCAGAACTCTCTGGCATGTCTGTTCTAATTCCAGATTCCCGGGAGAGAGGATCAAAGTGGCCCAATTTGGGTCCAGTGAGCCAGGAGGGTACTGCAGTTAGAATAAATTGCCTTGCTGAGGGAGCAGAGGCTGAGAGGTCAGGGGTGGGAACAGATCGCCAAGCTGGCTCCTGGGTGTGGCTTCTTTGGACCAGCCCTATACCTCTACCATCTACGCTCTGTGGCCAAGGAACATTTGTGGTCAAGAACCATTCAACCCAGCTTAGTTACAAAGAGGGTTTATCGAAAGCTGACGAGTCAGTCTCATAATACCCAAGCATAGGAAGGGAATTGGCAGGTCACGGTGATGGTTTTTAGAAAGCCCCTAAATCTCTCTCCAGTGTCGCATAATCTCTTACCCCTGCTTCTTTTGGTGCAGCTGTCCCATTCTCCTGCTTCTGTTGACAGACTGACTGTTTCCATCTCCTTATGGCTTTCCCTGCTCCTGTTACTAAATGTGACTTGGGACTGCTATGGACTTCACTAGCCCACTTTTCACCATGATTTAATGGATTCAGTCTTTCAGTTCCCACTCCAAATTCCTATGCCAGGCGCAATGGATTTCTGTCCCTGTCATGGCCAAATGTGGCCTGCCAGACTTGGGAGAGGTAGGGCAGAGTCATATAGAACCCAGGACTGTCCTTCCCAGCTTTACTGTGGATAAAGCAGATTCTGAAAGAAAGGAGGTGAGGTGATGTCATCTCTGTCCTGACGTGACATCCACTCACTCAAGTGACAAATATTTATTGAATGCCTGTTTTAGCCTAAAAGCTGTTCTGGATGCTGGAGATAGAACAGTAAAGAAAAAAGATCAAATCCTGCCCTGATGGAGTTTACATTCTAGTGGGAGGACATGACCGTATACAAATACACAAATGAATACATCGCATGTCAGGTGCTGGTAAACGATAAGTTGGGCAGTGAGAACAGGGAGAAGAAATGTCTGTTTTTGTGGTATAATAAAAATAGTTTTTTTGTTTTGTCCCAGTTCCTGGCATAGAGCTCCTAAAACCCTTGGAATTCCCTAAGTGATAGAAGTGTCTCGCTATTCATGAAGAGCCCCTTTTGACTATACTTGAATTTACGCTAACAAGATGACTCTTGGCAGGTCCCAAGTTAGCTTCAGGATGGGGGCTGCTCACCAGGGGACCCAATTGGGTTGGAATCTTTTGAGGGGAGAAGGACCAGAGATTACGTTCAATCACAGTGGCCAGTGATTTGATAAATCGTGACTATGTAATAAATTTCAATAAAAATCTCTTCAACAAGAGGCCCAGGGAGCCTCTGGGTTGGTGAACACTTTGCTGTGCCTGGAGACGGATGGGACCTCTGGACCGTCCCCTGCCCCCCGCCCCCCATATCTTGTTCTTTGCATCTCTTCCATTTGGCTGTTCCTGAGTTCTATTCTTTATGATAAAACTGTAATGATAAGTATAATGCTTTCCCAAGTTCTGTGAGTCATTCTAGCAAATTATTGAACCCGCTTGTGGGGAGGAGGATTGCAGGAACTCCCAAATTTGTAGTTGACTGGGCTTCTGCAGGTAGCCTGGGGACCGCATTTGTGGTCGGCATGTGATGTTGTGTGGGACTGAACACTTAACCTGCTGGGTTTGCACTAACTCCAGGTAGGGTCAGAATTGAATTGTAGAACCCAGTTGGTGTTGGAGAATTGTTGCTGGGAAATGACATGATTTTATACGGGAGTTTCAGGGAAGAGACATTTCCTAAAGGAAATGAGGGAGCAAGTCTTGTAGCTGTCTGTAGAATAGTGTTTCAGGTAGCGGGAAGAAGTGCAAAGCTCCCGAGGTTGAATGTGCTTGGAAAATTTAAGGGAAAGCAAGGAGAACAGTGTGGCTAGAACAGGGTGGTCAATCACGTGTGTATGGACCCAACCTTGCAATGGTAGCCTCCTAGTACACAGCGAGGCAAGCTATCCCCTAGCCATGGGACAGAAAACTCACAGATTTAAGACACGCAAATCACACAGTTTATTGGAGCAATTTAAACCAAAGCATACAGTTAGAAGCAAGTGGAAGAAAATGGAGTGGATTGACATGCTTAGGCTGGGGTACAAGCAAAGGGAAGGGCCATGTCCCCTGAATTCTGTGCTACAAAATGTTCCTTTGTCCTGTTTCTCTCTGTGTCGCATCAGTCTCCCCCGCTGATGGTGTGGTTATGAGGACCACAGGTGAAGGTGAGGAAGAGGATGCCTGGAGTCAGCACAGCTTGCTTTATTGGAGAGCCTGGTCAGGAGCTGTGGCGTTAGCCTGAGGAGCACTTATGGGCTTTATTTGCATGTCCAGGACAGAGGGCAGGTGGGGCTTTGCACAGGTGTCACCAACAAGTGGCTAAAGTAGGACCTCACCAATAGTGAGTGCTTTATGTCCTCATGTATATTCATGAATATTCAGTGCTTCCTGTGCCTCTTGTATATTTAGCGTGTCATGAATATTTATTATTTACTTGGTTCTTCCATTTCTTTCTCTCTAGGTTCACACATATATGCTCTACTTTATCTAACATATCTCCCAGGGAAATAATTTAATTATCTATGCTTAACACATCTAATGATTTGCATCCATCTCATTTGATTTCTTCTATCACAGAACTGAATATTCTCAGTGTGGCAAATGCACATCCCATGAAGTCCAAGAGATGGCTGTGTATGTTTGGGTGGGGAGGAGGCTTACAATAGCTTATAAGACCGTGATAGTAAGGACTCGATTTTTACTCTGAAGAGGATGGAGGGGCTGTCTGTTTAGATGAGCTTACAACTTCATCACATGCGTGGAAGATTTTAAGAAAGGCAGGAGGTAGGAAACATTATAGAAGCAGGGACCAGCAGATTCTTTGTAGATGAGTGTAGTATAAAAGTGCTGAGAATCGGGTTATTGGAGGGTGGGGTGGATCATAGATATTAATTTTGCTTGTTTGTCTACCAGCTGTTTCAATCTTGTCATGGTCGCAAGGGAACAAGAGCATGCAGGATAAGACAGCCACCCCAGGATGCAAAGGGAGGTGCTGGGCACAGAGTGGGCAAGAATTGTCCTAGAGACCAGATACAGCCAAGCTCTAGATGGAAGTTGAATGGGACAAGTTTGCAAGGTAGGAGATAAAGTAGTACCTTTAGGATTGAGAGGCATTTGCTGCTTTTAACTCATCATTCAGTCTTTGCCATAAGCTTGACTTAACTCCCTAAGATGTCCTACTCCAGTTATTCTTTATATATTTTCTCCTGCCTGTTTGAATGAATTTTGGGTGACATATAATGCACTTTAATTACACCATTTCTGTGATTTGGGTTAGCTGGGGCAGAATACTCATCTATTTACCACTTGGATAAAAATATTACAGTGTTTATTCATAAAGCAAAAGAGTATAGCAGTTTCAACTGGTATATAACCCTAAAAAGTCAATTTTAGCTCTACTGAGAAAGTCATTTAAAAATGTTTTTGTGGAATATCATTGGTTTCACTTTTTAAGGAATCTCTCTTGCTGAAAAGAATTTGGAGATTATTCCTTTCTCATGTTCCTGTAATGCAGAATGTTGTTTATTTGTAAATGGCAGAATATGTTTCTTAAACATATATTATGAAACGTATGAAATTACTGTAGTATATGGTTAATATTTTTGAAAAGTAAGATTAATACATGAAAGCATAAAAGTAATTTCATCTTTATTTGTAGTCAAACATTGCTTGACCAGCAAACATGCTATGTTATTGCCTTAAATACCCTTAAATACCCTTAAATATACCTCGACTCACTGGTTGGCTGTATGGAAAAAAATAGCCTGGAATCCAGCATAACTTTTTATAACAAAATAAGTTCCAGAAGGATCAAACATTTAGTGAAAGTATCATGGTACTAGAAGAAAACATGGGTAATTTTAGTTATATTCTCAGAGTGGGAGTGATGCTTCTGTATATAGCATCAAATTCAGAAGCCATAAAGGGAAAGGTTGATAGTTTGATTACATTAAAAAAATTTAAGTTGCATTTGGGGAATAACATCATTAATAAAGTCAAGTAACAAAAAAGAGACTGGGGGAAATATTTGCAATATATAATACCTCAGACAAAGGGCCAATTCTTTTTATGGTCCTATAACACTTATCTTGATTTTGTTTTATTTTATTTTTTAAATTTAATTTTTGTTTTATATTGGAGTACAGTTGATTTACAATGTTGTGTTAGTTTCAGGTGTACAGCAAAGTGATTCAGTTATACGTATACATGGATACATTCTTTTCAGACTCTTTTCCCGTATAGGTTATTACAGAATATTGAGTAGAGTTCCCTGTGCTGTACAGTAGGTCCTTGTTGATTGTCTATTTTATATATAAAAGGACCAATTTTTATACTCAGATTATTTTTAAAAGCACTGAGCCAGCAACCTCATAGAAAAGGTGGACAAAGGGTATGAACAACTAGTTGACAGAAAAGGAACACAATGACGAATAGAAATACCGGAAGATGGTCAGATGGCGTGTTACAGGGACAACGGATTCTTTTTTACTATTAGTACAGCAAAGGTTAAATGTTGGTGAGGGTGTGGGTCAGAGTTCCTACACTGTAGTGAGAAATGTTGTCAGGGGCAAATTTGGCACTGGTTGTCAAAAATGTAAATGCACATAGTAATTTCCTTTTGGGGAATTTAGCCTACAGCCATTCTCACTCAATTGCACAAAGACAGACGTGTTCACTGCATCATTTTAAGCAACCAAGAACTACTTATACATCCATCAACATGGTCTGGTAACGGTAGAGCCACAATCAGTTCCCTGGGAAAGGATGAAGTAAGTCTGTGTATTCACATGCTATCATAGGCACAGCATGTTGTTAAGTGAATTTGCTGGATGTTACATATAGGGTGTGGGAGTACAATCTCTTCTGTAAATAAACGAGTACGTATTTATATACGTGTGTGCCGTATGTTTGTGTGTACGTATATGTGCATATTTGTGCAGTGTATTTGCATTTGGATAGAAAACCTGGAAAGCAAGCCTCTCACGTTGTTAACAGTGGTCACCTGTGATGAATGGAAAGTGGGGTGAAGTGGCCTAGAGGAGGAAAGGACTGTATTTTTAATTAATGCAATTGTGAACTGCGACTTTTTTAAATGATGGACATGAATCACTTTAAAAATAAGCTGTCATTTCTCTCACCAAGAATTTGTGGCATGGTATCTGTCTCTATCTCTGTCCTCTCTCCATTTCTCTTGCCTCTCTTCACTGTCTGTACTTGACTCATCTCTGTTTAGTTAATTTAATATATATAACTTTAAGGGAGAATGTTTATTAGCTAGGTATAAAGTATTTCACAGTGATGTTGACTGCTTTAAGATTTATTGTACAAAGCTTGTCCTTATTTATTTGTGTATAATAGTTTATATTAGCATAACATGTGCATCCTTTTACATGTTTAATGAGGAAAGTGCTGAAACAAATAAATGTCTTTATTAACGATAGGTCAAGTACCCTCTTATGGTACTTAATATTTCAGAGTTAAAAATAGAACATATCAATTGCGATATAAAGCTCTTTCAATAGAGGTTGTATCTCATTTTGAATTAAGAGTTTCATCATTTTAAGAAACTCAGTTGTGATGGGCATTTAGGAGTTAAACAATGGACTCATCTGCATTATGGCTGCCATTTTTGAAAGGTAGCCTAGAACCCTTGGAGACAAAGGACATACAGTGGCTTACATGTTTAGCAAGAAATGAGTTTAGTGAGGAGTTAAGGTTAGTTAATGCCCAGAGTAACAGAAAGGTTTCCTTTTTTTTTTTTTCCTGCTTAGCATCTAGGGATAGGCAGTACCTGATGGAACCAGAAGCTACAAGAAGGCTTAGAATAGCTCTTAAAGCAAAATAATCATGTCATCTTTCCATCTCATACGCTCGTACATATTTCTAAGTCAATAGAGGTAAGCTTGCATTTTTAAAATTTTGCATTTGCCTGGAAAGTCTTTGCCTGTCCTTTCATTTCAAGCTTTCTGAATCATTTGTTTTAGATGTATCTCTTTTATGCAGAATAGAGATTAGTTTCTCTATGAAATCCAAAGTGAAAATCTCTTTCTTTTAGTAGTTAACTTTAGCCCATTTTTATTTATGGCTATGAAAGATATGTTTGTTTCTCTTCTGTCATATTATGTTTTCTCTTTGTTTATTTTAACATGGTGATTTACTTTTGATATTTGAGAAGGTTTATATTTTTGACAAATATTTTGTATCTTTGTATAAATATTTTATCTAACTCTCTTGGATTATATAAAGCCATAGTCACCTCATACAAAGGCTACTTTATACAGTACAAAGGTATAATCCCAATTACGGTCCCCAGTAAAAAATTAGGTTATGTTCTCTCCTTTCTCTATATAGTCTCCCTGTCTCAACTGTAGTGTTGTCTTTTTTGTTGTCACTTTTGTGTGCTAATTATGTTTTCACTTCCACCCCTTGTTTTGTCAGTATTAAAATATATTCTTTTGTCCTCACCTATTTTCTATCTCCTATGTTCTTCTATCAATTTTTATTTTATTATTTTTTTAAAAAACATGTTATATAAAAACATTTTTCATACTTAAAAAAATTGTAAATGACTGGGTCCTTAAATATCCAGAGGATTATTTTTTTCATCTTAAAATTCCCATGGCTTTAGTTAGAGTATGTCTCAATGTTGGTTGTTCTGGTTTAACTTTCGTAATACATGATATGCCTTTTGAATGTGTAGATACAAGTCTTCATTTATTTCAGGAAAGTTTTGTTACCGATCATTTAAAAATCCTTGCTCTGTTTTATTTTCCCTTCTGGAGGATTCCAATTATGTATATGTTGGATATCCTTTGACTTATGTATCTATTAGATAAAATTTATCTTTTATAATTATTATTTTCTCTCTAATTAAGATTTTTTTCTTTATTTCTATTTCATTTTATTAGCTTATTTCTATATTTAATATTCCTTTTTGGTTTTCCACAGTTTCTATTTTCCCCTTTGCTCCTTACATTTAAAAAAAGAAAAACTCGGTTCTCTAACTTTTTTTTCTTGTATTTTTTCCCAAAGTTCTGCCAGCACCTGTTTTACCCTCCCTCCTCTGCTCTGCATTCTTGTATTTTTATTTTGTAGTCTTCCTTTATGGAGATAATTGTTTCTTTTTTTTTTAATATCATGGTAAAATTTGTGATTATAAGCTCATGTATTCTATGGTAGTATTTTTCTGAGTGTATTTTTAAGCTGTTGCTAAGTTTTGATGCTTTCAAAAAATTCTTTAAAAAAATATTGTGGTAATTATGCTATGCATGATTGATTGGGTTTGATTTTCCTGGACCATCTATTTATAGGATGGTTTGTTAGGGGTGGGGAGCAGGGCAAGATGAAATTCTAGGCTTTGTCACTCAAGATGCTTTCCTTTGCTGCCTGAGGGACACTGTGCTTCAATATGGTATCTCTGTGCTGTGCAGTCATGCTTCCTTTGCTTCTCTGACCTAATAGCATGATCTTAGCTCTGTTTCATCTCTGTTGTTCCAGAGTGACATGCTCTTTGATCTTTCACTTAGTGTATCCCTTTCATTCTAAGAGTATTTGTACTTATACTTGTTGGGACCTGCAGCCCTCTTGGGTCCCTTCAAGCCTTCCCAGGCTGCTCTCTGCTGCTTCCAGGACAGCTTCTTCTTTTTTTAACATCTTTGTTGGAGTATAATTGCTTTACAATGCTGTGTTAGTTTCTGCTTTATAACAGAGTGAATCAGCTATACATATACATATATCCCCATATCTCTTCCCTCTTGTGTCTCTCTCCCACCCTCCCTATCCCACCCCTCTAGGTGGTCACAAAGCACCGAGCTGATCTCCCTGTGCTATGCGGTTGCTTCCCACTAGCTATCTGTTTTACATTTGGTAGTGTATATATGTCCATGCCACTGTCTCACTTCAGGACAGCTTCTTTTGGGGATCTGCTTGATCTCAGCTGTCTGAGGCAGCATTAATAATAATAATAATACATTTGTAGTGTTCTTGGTATCCAAGTGTTACACAAAATTTTTTTTTGCATAGTCATGGCTGTTCAGAACAGTTTCCAGGAAGAAAAGAGAAATCCTGAGTCAAACTGTCTCATTGTTTATACCAGAAATCCTTATTCTCATGTTTTAAACATTTTTATTTCTGTTATATAATTTTTTCATTGCACAAATCATATATAACTAAATGATTATTTTAAGAATTAATTTAAGCAAAAAGGAATAATAAAAGAAATAAAAGTGTCCCCTCTTAGTCCTCCCCCCAACTCCTAAAGAATAACCATTTCTCATTGGTTGGTGCAATATCCTTCCAGATATTTCTCTGTGTGTGTATATGAAATTTATATTACATATTTTGAAATTTGTATCTGTAATCTTGTCCTTTTTCATACTCAGGTTTTTTCTGCTTTCAGTTCCCTTACCCCATCCTACCATTAACTTTGTTTTTATTCAACAGCTACAGAACTTGCTGATAAATTGTTTCAGGAATTATTGGTCTTGAAATACAGCAGTTCCTTCTATCTTCAAGGACAAAATGTTCAGTAAAAGTTGAACATGATGGTTGTGGCGATTTTTCCATTTCTTTTATCTGAGCTTTCATGTAAACCCTTCTTTTTTCCAAAATCCAAACGCAAGAACTGAAGTTATCTTCCCTCCCCCATCTCCCTTTCTTTCTCTCTCCATCTTTCTTTTTTATTCCTAGCAGATTCTAAGATCCTGTCTTGCAAACACAGGACAAAACCTCTTTCTGTGAAGATTGTTTTGGAGCAATACTCTTTTTTTTTTTTTTTTTTCTTTTGCTAAAATTGTCTTTTTTCCCTCTGATGTGTAGTTAACTAAACTTTTTAATTGTGAGAATTATTTTAATTTAAATATTCAATTTCACATTTCTGAGGTGAACTTTATGAAATACACTGTTTTGAGCAGTCACTTCAATGTTTAAACAATTTCTCTTTCTAATCATAGCAATGAAAAAAGTTGCCTTATTATGTATAATTTTTCCTCGTTAGTAGTCACATATAGTCCTACATGATATAAGAAGATGAAAGAACATTTTTATTTTTGGCAGTCTATGTCTTCACGCTGAGTCCTTAAATTAGACTCACTGCACAGCCTTAGCTCAGAACACTCATTTTCTTGTGCCAAATAAAGAAGGGCCGCCATCACTCTTGCGGCCACTGTGTGAGTCATCTGATTGAAAGCTTGGTCCTTGACAATCTATCATCTGGACAAAATAGTCATTTGGCACAGTTTAGATTTTCAGAGTTTATTCACAACAAAGATAACGAATAGCTGCATAAGGGGAATTCTGCACAAACAAAATTGCTTGGAAAGAAAAACAACAACAGACTTGGAAGGAAAAGAAAACCTAAAATTGTACTTATCTATGAGATGCAGATACTTCTCAAATTGTTGGTTACCTCAGAAAGATGTTCTTGTTTCCATGTTATCAGCTAGGCTCCGGGGATGCACGAATCCTCCCGAAATAGCAGGCAGCATTTTGCGTGACATGGTCACAAAGACATTTTTCTGGAGGGAAAGATCTTTAGTTTTAATTAGATCCCAAAGATATAAATGAATGAAGTTTAAGAAGTATTACTAGAAACACTCGTAGTTCACTACCACTTCGTTTCTGAGTGTTGTGGTCCTTTGTTGTTTCTGCCTGGCATCCGTCTCCCCGCCTTTGGTCACTTTACCTCAGTGTTCCTTTGGGGGACTCGCTCTCCAGGTGGAGCCCGGGGCTCAGGTGTGGCTGATGAGCATATTCTGCCCTCCTGGCCACAGTGATTGGTTCAGGAGTGAGGAAGTGACTCACTGTGAAATTTAGGTCTGACAATTTGCCGGAACTACTGGGACAGAAGCACTTTCTTTTCAGTGGTGTTGCTGAAGAGATAGAATATAAATCTGAGTCTAACGGGGGCCTCCAGGTGGTGAGGGTTTTCCTGAAAGTGCAGCTAACGTGAAATAAAGTTGAGCCAGGGGATGCAGGGAAACAGTCGTGATACCTTTTTGAGCCCCTGAATCTAGTGTTGTCTAAAGCAGCCTTCTTGTGTACTTCTTCATTTATCAGAACCAATAAACACCCATCCCCTACTCCTTTGTTTGTTTATATATATCCGTTTGAGCTGCGATTTCGTCACCCAGGTGACAGCCTTGGCTGACATCTCTGCTCTATGGATATGTATGGTTTTGGAGTATGTGTGAGAATGGTCTCTGTACAATTTGGTATGCATAGCAATAAACCGAGCATCATTTAAGAAATGGAAGGGACAGCTTTGCATATTTAAGTCTGGTGACACAAGTTACTTTTTTAAGGGCTAAGAAGACAAATAACTCTTTGTTTTTCTAACAGGTAGTATAGTTTATATTATGCTCTTGGCCTACCAAGTTTTGCTCCTGAAAAATAAAAAAAAAATAATGCCTTCCTGCCAAAAATGACTCTCATGTGCATTGAGCTTTGTCTGATATTTGAACTGGGCATTGGGAATGCCCTCGTGGTACCCTGGGACCCAAAGAGGAGAGCAGAAGAAACAAGACAACCTGGAGGGCACCCAACTGGGGCCTCAGGATTTTTCCTATTTCTTCCATTTGGCAATAAGTAAGAAAGAGTGCTTGTTCTGTTTAACTCAGTGAAGTAAGGAGAGAGAGCATTTTGAAAAATCTCCTCATAGTTTGAACAAAGTGGGTTCTCTTATCTAAGGTTCAGACACAACAAAGATAAAGATAAAAAAATTCTTTCATACACTCAAGTACTTTTTCAGGTTTTGGAAAAAATCAATACCGTATTCACATTAATGTTTGCTTGTATAAAATATTGACTGTAGCTCCATGCCTTTTAGTCCTTATGTAAAAACACCCATCTTAATCGTCAGACGGGTTCTAATTGTTTCTCCTCCCCTCTCATGGCAAGAGTAAGGAGAGGACAGCTAAAAGCATTACTATATAGTTATTTTATAACTGGCACTAACAAATCTCGCCAATTACAGAGTCCATTCTGTAAGCAATGAATGTGAGGCTCCCAATTAATCTAGCGCACCTCCAGGCAAGGTCTAAATCAGCTGGATACAGCGAAAGCAATTTGCACACAGCTAAAAGCAAATTGGAAAATAAGTGTTCCACGCTGCTGCCTATCTTTCGAAGCCAAAGACGCAATCAGTATTCTGGCAGCAGCCCTCTGTCATGTTATTTGCAGCTATCAATTTTAATTATAACAATTATTGATTAGTTAGGAAGGTGAATAATCTGAAGCTCAAATAAATGACTCTGCTGCTCGGGGTCTCTTTCCTGCCCCTCACAAGGAGGTGTTAGTACTGAGTCCGACCTAAAGATTCCACCTGGATGTCTGGACTGGTCCCTCCACCTCCCACCACACACACAGTCTGAGTTTTGCAATTTGGCTTAAAGACTGATCTGACCTGAAATAAAGCTGGGTCAGCATCTTACTTCTAATCAGAAAATTCAGAGACAATTATAGAAAAGATACCTTGATTTTGAAGATTTGGAATTCATTAAACTATTTTTTGTTCAGTTGGGTGAAGAAGTGAGAAAAGAAATTCTGTAGGAAGAAAAATAGAACCACAAGAAAGAAAAGAAAAATGATCCTTGTATCATCAGGCGGAGCAAACAAGACAGTGTGGTTTAGTGGAAAAAAAAAAGAAAGGAGTTTGGGATCAAAAGGCATGAAAGAACCTTTCTTTTAAGCTCATCACACCACACTTGTTAACTTTGTGATCCTGTGGAAATCAAATAACATCACAGAACCTTTGTCTCCTAATCTGTGAACTAGGGATGAGAATAACACAGTGAGAATAACACTTTCTTCATTAGGTAGTTTTATTTTTTAGGTGGAAAGGGTTAGGAGCCGGGAGGCAAGTAAGTGATTCAGTCTATCAGGAAGGTTCTGCGAGATGGTTACAAATTTTACATTGAGCACTCCCCCACAAGCTCTATCATATTTGTTAAATTAACCAGCTTCTTCTCTACTCAATTTTCTCCTGTCAGATTCTGCATGAAGGAAGCCCCAGAGAGGTAAGCAGACATAGAGATGATAGATATGAACATAAATAAATTCATCTCTCAGTTTATGAAATAGATGCATGCTGGCAAATTTGGCTATAAAGTGAATTTCTGCAAAGCAAATCCCATTTCCCTATTGATGTCTATTATAAAATCAGATATATGTCCACGGAAAAGAATTTCCCAAGATACTAAGTCAAAAATTGTCAAGGACAGCAGTAGTTACTTTGACGTATGTTCAGAATTTTGAAGTGTTTGGCATGATTTTCCCAACTCTGGGATTCTTCCTGGAACCTATCTTTGCAGAATAGGTTGGTTAATAACTAAAAGAGATCAACAGCTCTTGGAACTAAGCTGCCCTCCTCCTCTGGTTTAGATGCTTACATAGTCACTGGACCCGGGTTATAATAATATGTGCTGCTAATAGATGGTGTAGCTTAGCATGCAAAGCAGTACCGTCCCTTAAATTTTGGAGGAGGTAATAAGTCGATGGATTCTGTGTTTTATCACTTTCTTAATCTAAAACTTCAGCATATTGAGCTTATTTATTAAAGGCTAGATAGAGCTGGACACCACCAGTGTGGTACATTAGGTGGCCCAGTCTGAGTGCCATAGCCACTGTCCAAGGCACTGATGGTCTGTGAAGTTCCAGAGTAGGATGTGATCCAAGAACTAAAGAAAGGCCAGAGCCTTGTTATTCTTAGCAGTTCCTACAGAGGAGCCATTAAAACCTCAAATAACTCATAATTAGCCTCTGCTTGATTCTTCTTGCAGGGAGAATCATACATTTGGAGGAGCATGCTTGTGGGACTCAAACCTCATGAAGAGAATAGCCAAATAGTTTCATGAAGTTCAACTTTTTTCTGTAAATTTCATATAAATAGTTTCAAATTGTGTAGGGGTAAAATCTACTTTTATTTTTCACTTACTCTAATTTAAGGAAAGGCATGGCCTACATAGTTTGCTCTGGATCAGAGAATATGGTTTTTTAAAAAAGCATATATGATCATATGTCTAATTGCTAGCAAGTCTGTCACCATATTTCAAGGGACTCTATTTATTACTTTCATAAACATTTAAATTAAACACCGGGGTAAAAAAAGATCTGCAATGGTGATATGAACAGGAATTCTAACTATTCTAGAGTTAAAATTTTTTTAAGCATCCTATTTGAATACGCAAGATTAATTGTATTGGTCATATTTTAGAGTATCAAATTCTTTTTTTAAGGACCCCATTGTATTTTTGCTTTTAAATCTGCTTTAACATATATTATAAAACACACAGTACTGTATTTCAATATTTGCTACTTAAAATGCTTTAAGGATTTACCACATTTCAATCAGTTGAAATTCTTACTATGAATAGAATGGGCATAAAAATGTCCTTCTTTGATAAAAGATTATTTACCAAGGGCTGTACTCAGATCAAGAATGTCCTTGTGCTATAGCTAAGCTTAAAACTTAGGACTTTCTCCACTGAACATGGATGATTTGGTGGAATCAATCAAGAAGTGTCTATATTTAACTCAAAGTATGAGATAGGCCATAGGCATAGTAGAAGGAGCATGAGATTTGGTATCAGAAACACTCTTGTTAGACCCTGAATCTGTGCCCTTTGATTTTATGTCCCTGGGCAAGTTATTTAACCTCAAGGGGTATCAATTCTCTCATCTCTAAGGTGGGGATAACAAAACAAAATGGATGTGTATTAAAGAGAAGTAAATAATGAATTGCAAAGTGCCTAATAGTTGCACACTAAACATTATTTTTCTTTCCCATTCCCTTTACTATCTCAAAATAACATCAAGTGGTGCATGAGGTAGCCAGGATTCCTCAACTGCTAAATGAAATGTATTTACAAACTTTCCGACTTCTCTGTGCTCAAAATCCATCAAGAAATAAATGTAAAAATTGAGCTGGGATTCATTATTTAAAAAGACAAAATCTTTATTGTAAGGGAGTCTTTATCTAACCCAACACCTTTGAAATTCTAAGCTTTGGACAACATTCAGCAGTATTTTATAGACTCACAGAATCTTGATATTATTATAGAAGAGATTTTAAGCATCATCTGGTCTGATTGTCTACCTAGTGTTCTAACGCCCTTTATCTTACAACTTGGTCCTGTCTGAACAGACACAGAGAGCGGACTGCTGGCAGGGGTTGGGGGTAAGGTGTCACCAGACTGGAGTTTCACCTGTGGAGCAGCACGGTGGGCTATAACCCATATGACCTTGTTAAGTTTGTTTCTTCTGGAATGGGCCCCATCTACAAGCCTTTGGGGTCCTTGGTGAGTTGAGGAAGCATTCCCCCACTTGTCCCGCGCGCTTATTTTCCTGTGCCTGCTCCAGGGGACCAGGCTGGCCACTCAGGTTCCTCCATCTACAGAAGCTTCCGCCCAGGCTTGCACTCCCCTTTGGCCGATCTAGAGTCTAGACCATTTGCCGCCCTTGCCTTTCTGTCCTTCATTGTTCTGGACAGGCGGACAGATTTGACACACCAATGTATAAAGTGTTAATGATTATCTCCTCTCTTGGGATTATTTTCAGCCTAAAGGTGACTTGTAAAACTACAGTGGCCTCATGAGCAGAAATGAAATGGGACTATCTATCTAGGA
Source organism: Balaenoptera acutorostrata (assembly GCF_949987535.1). Taxonomy (NCBI): domain Eukaryota; kingdom Metazoa; phylum Chordata; class Mammalia; order Artiodactyla; family Balaenopteridae; genus Balaenoptera; species Balaenoptera acutorostrata. The sequence continues at coordinate 111,310,196 of NC_080065.1, read as the reverse complement.
GTTGAGCAACCTCATGGCGGACGTATCTTGGGATAGCGAGGCATTGGGAGGCCCTCCCTTCTAATCATACAGGGTATTTACCTTCCACCTGTTAGTAAGATTAGTGTGTACAAGCGTTCATGTTCACCGGACAGAGAATGTCTCTCTCCTCTTGCATGATTACTCAGTGCAATTGAAATGCTTTAGCCTAAGATTGAAATAACCCAGGAAAGGCTGATTCCTATCATGTTAACTTCTAAATGCCTCAGCTGTGCAAAGTTTCTAGAAAGAAAAAGCCAGCCCAACTTCATGTTTCAATCTGGCACGTTTTTAAGAGGCTGTGAACAGGTAGGGAAGGCCTGCGGGTGAACCCCTCTGACAGGGGGAGCTGGGAATTGTCATCCGTGTCTTCACAAGGCTTTGCTTTTGAGAAGCAAATACTCAAGTAATGTGATGGGGCTTCAGTTAGAAATACCAACCACAGCTATAGAAATTCTGTGTGCTGAAGGGTTCATGCTGATGCTGTGAGCATTAGAGGTGGAATTACTCAGAAAAGTGGATTCCCCCAAAAGACTGTGCTGTTACCTATGCCAGGACCCTGACTTGGGCCTTTAGGTGTCTGTTCTATCCAGCCATGACTGGAGAGCATGAAGAGAAATTCAGAAGTGAATTCAGTCTTTTCTTGGTTCTACCAGATGCCATGATTGTCTGTGTAATGTTTCTCCAGGTTAAAAGAAAAAACCAACCAAAAATATGTTTCTGTGGTATTTTCTTTCTGTGGTGAGTCCTCATTTTCAATTTTCATCCTCTCCTCACCCTCTCTCTTTCCTCACTCCTGTCTTTAAGAAAGAAGGTCATTTTCCTTTTTGCCAAGTTTGCCCTTTTTTGCTCTCTTACTCCCCGCCTCCCTCTCCACCTCCTTGGGGCCCTTCCCCTCGGGTTTATGTTGCCACCTCTATCGTCTTTAATGCTGCCTTCCCTTCTCACATAAACACGATCAGCTAAAAAAACCTCAACTGCTCAACCATCATAGCCCCTAACGCATAATGCTGTCTCCCTCCTTTTCACCATCAAACTTCTTGAGCTCTCTATTGCCCTTGCCCCTTCTTCCTCACCAGGTGCTCAGTCCTTCACGTTTTGAATCCTTGTGTAGAAATCTCAGTCAAAACCCTCATCTTTCCAATGAGAGTGTTTCCTTGAGCGGGGCCTGGTGATTGACAGATTGAATGGCATTTCTCTGAAGCATCTGTCCTTGACGTCTGCCACGTCCCCAGCTTTTTCCTCCCTTGGAGTCTGAGACTTGTCCTGCTGTAATCTTATCTTTGTTTATTGAACTCTTCTGTCTCTTTTGTGGCTCTTCTCCCTCCTTTTGCCCTCAAACTTAGATCTTTTTTTCCCCCTCAGGTCACTGTTCTCTTTTGTTTTTTCTTCAGGTTTCTTCCGTCTTCAGAACTTTAACTGCTACTGTCTACGTTACCACTTCCAAACCTGTATTCCTGTTAGTGAAATAGAAATGTTTCTCCTATATTTCGAACTACCTCCTAATGACCTTTAGGTATCTCCACCTGGATGTCTTTGTCTGTCTTCACCTTAATAAATCTGAAACCTAAACCCCTGTCCTCCCCCTACACCAGCTTCTTTTTCCGATCCCCCTGTGTCTTTCCAAGTGTGACCTACCACTTGTGCTCAAACCTTGTGACCAAGACATTCCCGTGTCTTTCCAAGTGTGACCTACCACTGTGCTCAAACCTTGGAGTCTCATTAACTCCTCCTAAATGGTCAGGAATTTGTTACTTCTACTCTGCAGTTTCTCTTATATACACCTCTTACTTTTTTGTCATCACCATAGTTCAGATTCTCATTCCTTCTTGTGTTTACTAAAATAACTTCCTGAATCATGTCTCTGATTCTTGGTTCTCTCCTCCAGGGCACTCTATATACTACAGGAGAAACCTATATAGTACAGAATATTTCTCTGTATACTACGGTAGAGATCCTCCTGTTCGAAATCATCAGGGATTGGTAGCTCGTGGGTTTGTAAAAAGAACATCAGTTAAAACAGGGAATCATGAGTGATGATGGACACATACTTTAGACATTTTCTTTTAACTTATAGCATATAAATATGCATTAATCTAACACTTTTCTGGGCCAGTGATTCATGTCCTGCGTAATCTTTTCTGCATGAGCATCTCAACTGCGTGTTTTCTTTTTTTTTTTTTAGAGGAAAAGGAACTTACATTTTTGAAGAAATCTGAAAACAAAATCTTCCTAAATTTTTATATTATCCCACCAGTCATTTACAATTTTTTCACCTACTCCTAATTTGAGGACATAAAACGACACAAAACAAAACAAAAAAAACCTCAGAGAAAGTACAGATCTCTTTCTTCGGGCACTTTTATTTTATCAGTGTGTTTTAAATAGCAAATAAATGACATAATCATAATAACAAGGGCAATTTGTATAAACTGGTTGATGAGCAAACACAGGTTACTCTTGGTTAGTATACAGTACAGCTGATGGGAGCAGCAGTGCTCACATATTCTGTCTCGAGAGGAGCCCGTTAGGGATGGGCCACGCTGGCCATCTGTGTGTGGTGCCAGGAACCAGGACCAGGAGAGATCAGCTACTCTGGGAATTTGGCTCTTCGGGGGGGCGCTAGCAGAACATGCACTGTATCGTCAAATTACCCGGAGTGAGATATCTTTGTTTCTGAAATCCTAAAGAATACCACTAACAGTCCATAGAGATACCTCCTGAGGACCTTACTTTGAGGTGGGAGAGTGTTGCTGGAATAATACCCTATCAGTAACTTCTGCCATCGGCAGAGATGGCTAATGGTCTGCCATCCAGCTAGGGGTCTTTACAAAGAGACTTAAAATAAATTCACATATGCAACAACAACCACCAAAAAAAAAAAAAAAAAATCAAAATGAAGACATTTATACACATCTGATTTTAATATAGAATTTCCATAGCAACATATTACTCATTGTTTAATGTTCAGTAACTTAGAGGCCGATTTGCCCATAAAACAATTGGGTAATGTCAGATCCAGATTATGGGAACCTCATTCATTTATAAAATATTATGATCTTGAGCCTTTCCATCTACCATGAGTTAATGCCTACTCTGGGAATTGATGGCATATTCCCTAATTAGAATCACTTCTGGAAAGCAAAAATAATTTATGAGAAAAAAAAATCATAAAAGAAATCAAGTGTACTAATCCATGGATTAAAATATAATTTAGAAAACTCTTTCTGACTTAGAGTTCATCTGTGAAATGATTTGACTGAGTCTCATTCGCTGTGAATAGTGGCATTGCCCAAACCCAGAATCATTCCCCTTGAACATTTTAAAATGTATCACTAAGCCCAAAAGCCAGCCAAACACCATCTTGAGATTCTTGAAAAAGTGCTCCCCTTCCCAAATCAAGCCACTCACTCAGCACATGTTTCCAGAGGTTTATTGACTATTAGACGATGTGAGGTTCAGATTTCATTGACATGCAGAGTGGACTCTGTATATTCTTGTAGGACCCTCAGACCAGGCCTCGAAAAGCTGGCTTGGCCCTTTCCCTTGGACCTGTGTCACTGTGCTGTCACTGGGACTTCGGAAACATTTGACAATGCAGCCCTGAACTCGGGTGCACGGATGACTTGTTTTTCTGAAAGGAAAGGAGGCCAGCATTACTATGTAAGCAGAGGAAGTTGACACGATCTCATTCATGAGCCTTTCTTCTGCTTGTGTCAGGGAATCCGCCTCTGCAGAACAGCAAGCCGCACATGGTTGTCTGCTACATTTTCTTCATTCTTAACCTTTGCCTTCTCCTTGGAATGAAATGTGAAATACCGCCAAGACTCTGCATTTTCTGTGTGTCTCCCTCACAACAGTCAGGAGGAGCAGGGTTAAAGATGTTTGCACACCCCAAAAATAACTCCAGCACCCAGGCCAGGTCAGAACAGCCACCTACCAATGGGAAGAGGTTCCACGTAAAAATGGGTACAGAGAAAAACATTGGTTTCTGTCTTATTCAACATACATGGTAGCAAGCTAGTTAAATGTTGTCATTTAAATTAATGATAAAAATGTCTTGTAAATAATGAAAGTCCTGAAAAGCAAAACTTTTATTTAACAGTACTAATTGCCTTTGAATCAGTTTTTCCCTTTAAAACTGTTTTAATCCAAGCAGCACATAAATTATTGAATAATATTTAAATCCTTGTAAGAATTTAACTTGCCTCATTGTATATGGTAGTGCTCTATTTTTTTTATTCTTTTGGTTGCTGTACATTTTGTAGAATTATGAATAATTCTATAGATAAGACTATTCTGAGAAATGTAGAGATAAAACGTTGGCTATTTGTAGCCAACAATTAAATTCACATTCTATGACGCCACACAAGACATTTAGGAAGGTCTTCATCTCGGTCTCAGTTGTGACCAGAAAACATTTTGTTTTTACTGGTTTACTTAAGAGGAGAATGAAATAGCTCTGTTTCTAAATGTATGGTGCTAAGATCAGCTGGTAAACAGTGACTTTATTCAGGGTATTCTATTTCTGAACTTCCTAGTTCTCATTCCCAAGGGAGGAAAAAGAAGGAAACCATACTCTATATACGCATTTGAGAAGAGAATATAGAGGGCGTTGTTTGATGATCTGTATATTAGAACTACAACTCAATGAAATGTCACACATACCTCTGTTTTCCCTTTCCCGATCTTCTTAATGCTCCATCATACAGGAACCAAAGAGGACAAAATCCTCGTGGAACTCATTTTTCACCCTATGCTATGTGACTTTGGCAGCCTTGGGTCTCCCGGGAACCTGCACAGCACTCTGTGCCCCCGTGGGGTCTGCCAGGAAAGAAGCCACTCAGGGCCACTTTCTGCTTTCTTCACATCTTATCTTAAAGGCACTGCTAGCTTCCTCCTACGACTCTGTTTTTAATCTTTTTTTTTTTTTCCTTTACTCTTTGTTAATTATAACAACATGACAGCATTTTGGAAGACAGAATAGAGGAAAAACCCATTTCCTTTCATAAAATTATCCCAACACAAATTGGTATTGTTTTTTATCTATTGTCATCCAATCTCTTCTATATGATTTTTTTTTACACAGTTTATAATCATGGTGCATGTGTTGGGTCTAATTTTTTTACACTTAGAACAGAAACGTTGTTGCATGTTTCTACAGTCTCTTCATCATTATGATTTAAAATAGCTGTATAATAGTTGATGAAGGAGATGGTCCATCATTTAAGGATTCCTCCTATTTTTTAAAAATTTGTTTCTGTTTATTTTCTTTCACATATATGTGTAACTCTATAATAATCCTACCAATTCCTAACACTTTCTCATTTTTTAAAATGTCCTTGGACTAGAGACCCATAGTGGGTATACTGGCTCAGTGGATATGAACTCTATAGCTCTTAATACACAGGCCAAATTGATCTCCAAAGGGGCTGTGCCAATTTATTTTTATTTTTAAATTTTTTATCATTTGTTTTTTATGGAAGTGGAGTTGATCGACAGTGTTGTGTTAATTTCAGCTGCACAGCACAGTGACTCAGTTATACATGTATATACATTCTCTTTCATATTCTTTTCCATTATGGTTTACTACAGGATATTGACTATGGTTCCCTGTGCTGTACAGTAGGACCTTGTTGTCCATCCATTCTATGTAATAGTTTGCATCTGCCAACCCCAGAGTCCTGGTCCCTCCCTTCCCCAGGCAGTGCCAATTTATACTACAGGAATTACGTATGAAAATTCCAGTTTTGGTGCAGTCTATCTCACACTCTTTATGTCTACTCTATGCTGTAGCCTCAGGAAAGAAACAGACAAATACTACTAGTTGGTTCCATGCTCTGTGAAGAAAAGAATATTGGTTGCAGGAATCAGCTTCAAGTGATTATTAGGAGAGAAAATTGACATCTTTCACTGATAAGGCAAATTGAAGCCACATTATACGTCGATGTTATACTATTTAAATTCTTAGTCTTTATTGTGTTTCTATTGCTTTATCACATTTTATAAGTATGTGCTATTTTAGTCATAAAGATATTTTGATAAAGTCATATTTTTATAGAAAAGGTATTCAAGTGTGGAAGCATGTGTCAGACTCCAACTCAGCTGATTATATCATTCCCTGCTCAAAAACCTCTCTAGACTCCATTACTTACAAAGTAAATTCTGAGTTCTTCATTGTGACATTTCAAGGCCTTCATTCCCTGGCCCCAAACTTCCTTCCATCCTTATCTTTTACTACAAATTCTCTGGACGCCAGTCAATCAGTGATACTGACGTGATCCCCAAATATTCTCCACCGTCCCTGCTCACGTTCTGTCCGGCTCCTTCCCCCCCCCCTCCCCCTGCTTCATCCTCTCGCTGAAATTCTACTGGGTTTTCAAGATGTTGAGAGTCAAGCCCCACCACGATCTTCCCTGATTCCTGGGCACACTTCTTCTTCCAAATGCCTGTAATTTCTTCCAACTCTGGATCATGGTCAAACTTTTGTTGTCATTGTTGCTTTTCAAAATTTATTTCAACCAATGATTTACTTCACCTATTGAGCTGTATTTTTGCAGTTCCCTCCCCACCCCAGCCTTTATTGTGCTATAATTGACAAATAAAAATTGTATATATTTAAGGTATACAATGTGATGATTTGATAGTCATATACATGGTGAAATGATTATCACATTGAAGCTAATTCACACATCCATCACCTCACATAGTTACCTGGACTGTGGTAAAAGTTTTACTTCTCACCGCATTTATCATATTCTCTCTCATAGTCAGTGCTTATGAACTTGTCAAATCCCATTAAGTTGTAATATTTTTGAGGAGAGGAAAACTTCGTATTCATTTGTTAATTATTCATAATATTTAGCAATGTGTTTTTATACAGTAGACATCTAGTACACAGAGTGTTAATAACTATTTGTTTAATTAAAGTATTACATTGAGCTCAAGAGACCCTCATGAGTGTTACCCACTATTTAGTAGCAGCCATCAGAATACAGACATAAATCTCAAGAGGAAGTAGCTAGACATCTACGCTCTTACGGTAACTGATGTGAATAATTCTGACCCTCCAGTGTTTTGAGATCCGTAAGTTCCTCCTGAATCATCAAAGATAAAATGATGCTGTTTGGCTCTTTCAGGTTGAAAAGTAACCAATATATATTCAGGTTACTTCAATTAGGGTATTTATTGTGAGGATTCATAAGAAAATAAAGAATGATTAGAAATAATCTCATTTACCACACAGTTAGGCATCCTGGAGAACAAGCATTTTCAGCTCTGTGGCTTAGTTTCCTTGTCTCCTCGGCACAGGCCTCTGTTGCTCCCAACTCCTGAATTTTTCCATTGAGGCCAAATGATGGTCAGTCAGCTTCTGTTGGTCTTTGCTGCTACTGTTCTCATTAAGAATGACTTGGTCGCCTTGGTGGTATAAGGGTGAGCATAGCTGCCTTACAAGAATGACTTTGTCATTCAAGTGGAAGATTTAAATGGTCAGCCAACCCTGCCCTACTAGTGTCCTCCAGCCTTCTGTGGGTCGGACCACAGTCTACAAGGAGGAGACCACATGCAAGAGCCTACAGACTGGGGTCCTACCTGCGTCCAGGGAACATGGCCCAGCCAGCTGTGTTGGGATGACTATGACAATTGTGTCAATTCTGACTCCTTTCTCCATAAGGAATTATATGTGTGATTGGCAGAGCATTATCTCTCTTAAATGGGTTTAGTATCTCGACGATAAATTATTTTCTCATTTTGTAAAGTTGATAACCCATATGTTATATGTAAACTCTATTCACTTGAATTTTATGTTAGAACATTTTCTAATTATGATATTTTACTTAATTATTGCTAACTTTATGAGGGACTTACCATTGCAAATATATCTCCTCTTCACAAATACTCTGTGAATAAGCTGTTTTTATCCCCGTTTCACAGATAAAGAAACTAAGGCTCAGAAAGGTGTATTAACTTGTCTAAAGTCTCACGATTGAGTCATTGAACCAGAATGTGAACCCAAGTCGGTCAGATCTCAAAGCCTGTACATGCACCATGCTCAAGCACGGACAATGTAGAGTTTGTATTATTTAACCACCATTTTTCTCTTAAAAAAAAAAAAGTAGAAAACATATCAGGGTTTTATGTAAGTATTAACTTCTTCACATTTCAGAGTGCATTTGGATATTTTGCAAGTGAAATCAAGAGTGGTGAGGCTGAAGAAGCACGAACTGAACTTCCGCGTTGTCAATATTCCTGCTCGTTCCACTGTGAAAGTCTCTCCCCTAACCCTTCCGTGTCTATTCTCAAATAGTAGGAAATGACCCAGGACACCTCATCAATGAAAAATAATATGCACCATGCTGTGACAGCTTTATACTAAAGGGCTTTCCAGAGGGAGTTAAATGAGTGGTGAAGCAACCTTGCTCCCGTTTAAATAGCTTTCCCAAGCACAGCTTTCAGCTCAGGCATTACTGTTGCTTTTATAAATAATACAAAACAATTGAAGCAGTGGACTTAAATTTGCTGAACTTAAATCATTTTGCAGTGGAATAAACAAACAAACCAGCACCCAATTTCTTTTTCTTTCTTTTTCTTCTTTAGAAGCTGAACTGGGTTCCTCCCCATGGCATTTTCTAATTTAATGATAATTTAAAAACTCACTCCAGTTTCTCCTACAATGCTATATTCCTTTACCTAGGATTCCAGGTTTCTCTCTCCTGTTTCTTGGGATTTGCAAAGCAGCAAAACCAGCCAGTTTAGGTTGAAGATGTTTTGATTCTTTTCTCAGACTCTTGCCAGTGTACTTAACTGCAGAATGATTAAAAGCTGTGTGTTCTGTTAGAACTGTTATGGTGTTTAAACAAGGAAGTCTGTGTTTGTTTAAGAGAATGGGGAAATGGTTATCTTGACAGATTAGACTGAAAAAACAGGACAGCCACAGTCTAGTACAGATGTCCGCATTTGCCACTTGGCTGGCTTTTGGAGGTATTCTAAACAAAACTGGCTTGTGTGCTGGTGCCTGAGCTCTGCTTGACACCTGACTGAGGAATGCAATTAAGAACCACTGCCAGGGCCTGGGTGTCTCTGTGGGCACATGTTCCCAGGTTTGAAATTTCTCAGAGTCTGTTTAACTGTGTCATAATTAAACTAATGGAACACAAGAGGAATTTCTCTAACTGGCTTAAAGACCCCGTTGCAATGTGATTTCATCTCACATCACACGCAGTTCCTGAGGCTTCCCTGCAAAGTCGAAATGCAGCTGAGCAGAAACTGCGGGGTGACCACGTTCATCAATCTCTTACAAACGTGATCTTTAACTGGATGAAACATCAGGGGCAGCTGTGGTTAAGTGGCGATAGCACGGGATGAAAATTCAGAAAACCTGATTCAAGCCCTAACTCTCCCACTTACTAGCTGTTTGATCTTGGTCAAGTCCTCGTTTACCTCATTTAGGATCATGCAGCTGCTGTTGATGAGATTGATGACGGCAGCCCACGTTTATTGAGCCCGTCCTCCATGCCAGGCACTGCTGCGGGCTTGACAGACTGTACCTCGCCTGCTCCTCCAAAGAGCCCGATCAGGTGGGTACAGTTAGCTGTGCTATTTCCTGTGGCATCTCAGAAAATCTAAGAGCTCTGCTCAGAGTCACTTAGTCACGCTAGCTGGGGTGTTTGAACCCAGGTCCGGCTGGTATTGTGTTTCGGCTTCCTCAGGCAACGTGATCTTCAAGGTAACTTCTAGCTGTGAAATCAACAATTGTGAAAGCTGAACACATCGACATGGCTTTAACTGTGTTTGCAAATATATTTTAAAAAGACTGAGACTTAGCCTTGGTTGGTTATAATCATGGGTATGTGTAGGTATCTACGTCTGTTGCCTGGTTGCATAGTTTGCCTTAAATATTAATGTAAAATTCTTTTATCATAAATTTTATGAAAATCTAGGACTCTCTTACTAAGTAGTAGCTGCTAAATCAGATCTTGGGGGCATAAAACTCTGGCATGTGTGATTTTAACTTTTTACTGAAGAGGAATTTCAAAATATAGGACTTTGGGACATACTTGTTATGTTATATAAGCAACTGCCGACTTAACTCTTTGTTGTGTTTTTTACTATTAATAAGTACTTTATTTTATAATATGGGTGATATTTGAGTGCAGTCAATCTGAATTACAATTTATTGTAATGAAGCTTTATTAGTAACAAAGGAATTTTCCATTGCCCTATTTTAAATAAATAAGATTTTGATTGATTCCTAACATATTCACATGTGGTATGTGAATATATTTTCCAAAAGTCATGAGTACACAGTGTTTTTTTGAAAATATAAAATGCAAAATGTCAAAGCAGCTGGCGGCAGTCCACTGCTGCTTTGGCTATTTTGTCAATGTCAGTGGGCTTACCCGTCAGGACTTTGGGATGCCAGACAGGATTCCGACCATGGGTTCTACTGGCCTTATTCTTAGAGAACACCTAGAGTCTTTTTTTAAATTTTTTTAATTTTTGGCTGCATTGGGTCTTCATTGTGGTGCACAGGCTTCTCGTGGCGGTGGCTTCTCTTGTTGCGGCAGGGGCTCTAGGTGCGCAGGCTTCAGTAGTTGTGGCTCGCAAGCTCTAGAATGCAGGCTCAGTAGTTGTGGCACACAGGCTTAGTTGCTCTGTGGCATGTGGGATCTTCCCGGACCAGGGCTCGAACCCGTGTCCCGTGCATTGGCAGGTGGATTCTTAACCACTGCACCACCAGGGAAGTCCCCACCTGTAATCTTTAATGTGAAATCTAAGAAGTTGGTTTGAAGAATTAAGTCTGTACCAATTTCGATACATCTGAACATAGTTATTAGATAATCAAAATGTTAAAGAATCAACTTCTTGTGTGATTGTTTAAGTGATTTATGGTATTGTGTCTTAGCTCCTATAATCTTGACCCGACAACAATCAGCCTAGATGTCTTCATTCCTAACCTTCCTGCCATAATCCTCTTCCTTTACTTCTTGACCTAACCCTGTTCCCTTGTAGATGTCATTAGTAACGTTTGGAACAATCTTTCGCTCTATATGTTATTTTTTTTTCTCCTAACAATTCTGTTTAGAAGAAATCTCTTGGAATTCTACCATCAGTCTCTCCTGGATCTTTATCAAATGATAATAGGACTTAACCAATGCACTATTTTGTTTATCACAAAAATAAGAGCCTGTTTCTCCCAGATAGGGATCTATTGTTTTATCTTATCCCTTAGCACGTAAGAATTGAAAGATCAGGGTCACTTGCTTATCCCCATGCTGATAGAGTGCCTGGCAATTAATATTAACAGATAACAAGGGAATTTCATTATAATTATTTCTTAGGCACATTCCTGGCAGTGCGTTATATAATTTCACTGGTTTGATTTCTCCTGGAATTCCTAAGATCAGGAATTTAGATTAGTTTCTGCTAACATTTAAGAGCAAATTGTGGCTGTCGCCTCTGTTTTCTGCATAGCTCAAAGATAAAGAGAAATAATGCCGAGCTTGGATAGGTTGAATCATGTTTAGGAAAAGTGAGGTCCAAGTCTTTGGATGCTGTTGGGTCTAGAATGAATCGTATGACCTGCCCCTTCCACTGAGTGTCTTTTCTTGGGAGAAAACAGGGTAATGATCTGAGGCAAGCTGCACAAAGGCCATCTGTGAGGCAAGGGTGTGGGAGGCTTCTCTTGGTACTGGAGGTGGTTTATGGCAGACTGTGTGTTTGTGAAGCTCAGGTGGTTTTTTCTTCAGACTCAGCATCCAGACCATCTCCTTTCTGGTCCCCACCTCCCCCCACAGGACTAGTGCTAATTTGCCCACTTTTGAGCCACTGATTGTGTTCAAAACTTCAGACCAAAGGCAATCACCAGGGTTTAGAGAGAAAGAATTTTATCAGGAGTGGCTTTTAGAGCAGAGTTTCCCACACTTGAGTCATTTGTGGATCCACCTTTCCAAAATTTGCTAAATCTTAAAAAAAAAAAAAAAAAAAAAAAAGCTGCTGACTTACCTTTTTATTCACCTAAATCTCTTATAAAAAGGAAACAGGATATCACATGCCAAAAACAGAAGACTCAACACAAAAACTGTGAAGACAAAACAGTTTTCAGACTCTCAAGGCTAAAAAGGATCCGAGCTTGAAGCCTGGTCTCTTTTTCTTAAAAAGGAGGTGTTAGTTTTAGGGAGGTGAGGAGGGTACTCTGCTGCCAAAATAAAATTTTTCCCTCAATTTCTTTGGAAGGGTTGAGAAAGAATTGAAAATAGAATAACTTTATCACTCTGTGAGTTAAGTGTTATTTAATGCTGTGTTTGTGAACTATTTCATCTTACACACCTTCACTAGGATGAGTCTTACACGTTGAGAAACATTGTTTTTAGACCTTGTCTGGACCAGCTAGTACCTGGCAGTGGATTCAAGGGGTCAACATGGGCTTATTGAATGTCTATCATGTGTAGCATTTATGCAAGGCACTATGGTGAATAGAAATAAAACAGAAAAATCTGAATTAGAGTTAGAAAACATATATGTGTATGTGTGCATGCATATTTATATTTAGGATTAGAAGACATCAATACATAATATGTATACATATATGTGTGTGTGCATATTTGTTTTTAATAATTTGAGATTTGAGACTAGGACTAAATTACATATGAACAAGTGTGATAAAATACTGAAAATACTCCCATTTAGTTGGTGAATGACCTCAGAGTGTCCCTTCCACCCTAGATGTCTGCTCAGAGTCAGCAACTAAAGGCAGGATAGAGGCCTCTAGACCCGCTCCAGCACTTTAGCCTGTGTCCATTCTGTATAGTTGGTACCTTGCCATAAAGATGGCTTACTATTTTGAATATCCTCTCTGTGTATTGGACTTTTGGGGCATTGTATTGTATCCACACACCTAGCACAGAGACTGCCATATAGTAGTGATCAATAAATAGTTAAATGTTTAATCAAAAAATTAATTACTAGGGATTCAGGTGGGGGAGGTTAATAGACCACGTTTCTTGAAGCAAGTAAGATTTCAGCCAAGTTTTAAAAATCTTAACTGTGATTTTTTTTTTTAAGTATGGAAGAAATCAATGCACGTCATTGAATTTTCTGAAAATTCCAAAAAGTATAAAGAAGAAAATAATCAACTATAATCCTTCCATCCAAAGAGGACCACAGTCAACATTTTGATTTGTTTTCCTTAGGAATTTTCTATGTATGTATTCAGTCCTGTGTATGTGTGTGTGTGTGCGTGCACACGCGTGTGGCCGGGCAGATATTTTAACATGTCAGTGTGGGCTTTCTGTCCTTCCTGATGGAATCAAAGATGATTCCATGTTTGGCTCCTGGCCTCAATGTGCTAATCGGGTTAGTGGGAGAAGAGAATGGGGAGGAGCCAAGGACAGCTGTGTGGGTTTACATGAGGGAGGACACTGAGTTACACTCTAAGCAGTTTGGAACCCAGAGTGAGGGTGGGGTCTGAGAGTGAGAAAAAGTTGAGGGGGGTAAAACTGAGAAGAGAGCCCTGAAACAGCGTAGCATTGGCTGAAATGTGAGGAAGAAGGGAGCTAACGGGGCAGTAGTTATCATGCCGACACTTGGGAGGTAGGGCCATGAAGAAAAAATTGAGGATGTTTTCTTATATGTCATGGAATATAATCAATCCTCCTTTTGTCTCCCCTTCAAGATACTGTCAATAAAGACGTATCATTTCAAGGCTTTTGTGGGAGTGGATGTGTAGCTTTGGATAGAAGTCTGTGCTGAGATGGGCTTTAAGTTGGGTATGAGAAGGACCAGTTTGTTTAGACTGTGTGTCTGTGTGTGTGTGTGTAGTCTGAAAGAGGGATGTGGTGGTGATAATAGTTTAAAATGGTTTGATGTGGTTTCTTTTTTTTTTTTTTTAGAAATTTATTTATTTTTATTTATTTATTTTTGGCTATGTTGGGTCTTCGTTTCTGTGCGAGGGCTTTCTCTAGTTGCGGCAAGCGAGGGCCATTCTTCATCACGGTGCGCGGGCCTCTCACTATCGTGGCCTCTCTTGTTGCGGAGCACAGGCTCCAGACGTGCAGACTCAGTAGTTGTGGCTCACGGGCCCAGTTGCCCCGCGACATGTGGGATCTTCCCAGACCAGGGCTCGAACCCATGTTCCCTGCATTGGCAGGCAGATTCTCAACTACTGCGCCACCAGGGAAGCCCTTCTTTTGTCTTTCTAACACTTGACCTTAGTCTTAACTCTGTCCGAGGTATCCACCTATCCATCTACTATGAAAGCAGACAGGAAAACATGAGATAGTACTCAACTTCTGATCTTCAAAAATAGGATTTGCAGCAAGTCAGTAGTCTTGAAAACCAGGATATTGCTTTGAGAAACAAATGTCTAAATCCTTTGTCTCCTTACTTGAGTATATCAAAGTCCACACTTAATCAGCTAGATCAGAAAAATTGCCTAATGGAGGGCCAGACCATAAGACCATGACTCTCTTCCATCCCCAGATTGTTTAGGGGAAAGAAGGAAAGAGAAGTAGGGGAGAGATCAGATGTGTGCCCTGAGGTGAGTTAGAAAAGTGAGGCTCACAGCAACAGAGTTCTTGCCCACCCCCGCCTTCTGATGTCTGCTGGGGGTGTGGGAGGAGCTTGCCAGGCTGGCTACCGCAGATCAGAGGTGAAGTCACAGCAAAATTACCGCCGTGCTCAGACAGCCTGCTCAGGCAGAGAGGGGTCCTAAAGTGCATCTCTTTGGAGCTGTCCTTGGTTCCCGTTTGGCAAAGCAGGACCCAGAAGTAATTCAGAGTGACTGTGGAGACGGTCAAATGGGCCTACCACAGTGATGGCAGGCTGTCTCTGTCACACAAGGCTGAGAGCTCAAGTTGGGGCTCGGTGGGAATTGTAAGACCTGAGAGGGATCTAAATTGCCAGGCTTGTCTAAGCTTTGAGAGACCAGTGACCAGCTCCACCAGCTGCAGATAGATGCTATGATGGCATTGGGGCTAGTAGCATCCAGGTGGTGAGGTCATTGCTCCAGAGGCAAGGAAGGCCAAGGAGCTGGAAGAACATGCCTTATCCCTTCTGCCCTGAGGTCAGTAAGCCTCCCCCTCCCCCATAGTCATACAACCACTTCTACTTTCTGCGGAGAAGCAGAGGGAGTAGGAGGATATTTGAAAGATTAGCATTTTATCCAATAACACTTTAAGAAGGAGTTTGATTTATAAGATCAAACTAAATGTTAAACCTGACAGTTAATTTAGTTAATGTTTTCTTAAGCAACGACATCTGGGTGCTAGAGAGGAGGAACAGAGCATCCGTAGACAAAAGAAAGAAATTATATACTTTCTCTACATATTCAAGTTGTGTTATTTAAAATTACTTAAACGTGCAAACACACACACTCAATTAAAATCATCACACTGGGTATAGGGTTGTTCCTGTCAAAGTTCATTTGTTGGCAAGGATCAGAAACCCCCTGAGGCTAACTCAGGCAAGGGGGGGTGGGTAAGGGGTAATTGAAGGATTTCAGACAGGCCCCAGGGGAAATAGAATGGGAAATTCAAGATCCTAATTTACACTTATCACTGCTCAGAGATCCCATGATCTCTCTCATTCCTGCTTCTCTTTGCTTATTAAGCTTGTACTTGGTACAACATGGCAACCATCCCCAAATCTATATCAAAACCATTTATTTAGAAGTCTTTCATCAACTGATGACTTCATTCTGGGCCTCTGAGCTCAAATTCCAATGAGACGCTTTTAACATTAAGTAACTAGAAATGGATCATAGATCTAAAGGTAAAATATAAAACTATGAAACTTTTAGAAAAAACCATAGGAGAAAATCTTTGTGATCTTGGGTTAGGCAGAGTTTTTAGGTATGACACCAAAAGCATAATCCATAAAAGAAGACAAGTTGATAAATTGGGACTTCATCAATATTAAAAATGTTTGCTGTGCAAAAGACACTGTTAAGAGAATGAAAAGACAAGCCACACACTGGGAGAAAATATTTGCAAAACACATACCTACAAACACTTGTACTGAGAATATATAAAAAATTCTTATAACTGAATAATAAGAAAACCAACAACCTAATTAAAATATGGGCAAAGTTTTGAAGATACTTTACCAAACAATACATACAGATGACAAACAAACACATCAAAAGCTGCTCAGCATTATTAATTATTGGAGAAAGGTAAATCAAAACCACAGTGAGATATATCATTACGTACCTATTAGAACGGTTAAAAAAAACTGGCAAAGATGTAGAGCAACTGGAACTTTCATATGTTGCCACTGGGATGCAAAATGGCACAGCTATTTTGGAAAATAGTTTGTCAGTTTCTTATAAAGTTAAATATATATTTCCCATATGAAGCAGAAATTTTCATTCTACCTATTTACCCAAGTGAAATGAAAAAAACTTCTACAAAATTTTTATAGCAGCTTTATTCATAATTTCCTCAAACTGGAAACAACCCAAATGTCCCTCAACTGGGAATGCATAAGCAAATTGTGGTACATGCTTACAATGGAATACTACTTACTTAGTAATAAAAATAAACTGTTTATATGTGCAATAAGAGGAATGAATCTAGAATGCATTACGCTAAGTAAAAAAGCCAGATGCAAAAGGTGACATACTACATGATTCCATTTATATAGTATTCTCAGAAAGGCAAAATTATGGGAGTGAAGAACATATCCATGATTGCTGGGAGTTAGTGGTGATGACACTATTTGGCTACCAAGATGTAGTGTAAGGGAATTTTTTTAGGGTCAGTGGGGATGATGAGAATGTTCCGTATCCTGATTATGGTGGTAGTGACACGGCTCTATACATTTGTCAAAATGTATAGAATTGTACACTAAAACGAATGTAAATTTACATACTAAATGGTATGTAAATGTTAAAACTTTTAAAAAGGAAGTAGAAAAAAATATTCCAGTGAGAGAGAGTATATAATTGACTCCCTTAGATCAGATTCTAACCTTGGGCCAATCATTGATGATCCATCAGCAAGCAGAGCTCTAAGCTGTTTCTCCAGGTTTGATGGGGCAGTAACAAAGGGGTGGAAAATTGGACTGGTTTGCAAATGAACAGATTTGTCAGGAATAGTTTTGCATTGTGATATCATTGAATAACATTATTTAATGAGCATTTTCCCAAGTCATTGAAATTGTTCTGTGTGCATCGGTTGAAAATATTGCTAGATTCATTCTACACAGGGCTGTCCCTGCTGAGTTTTAAAGAAGAATTTGAAAATAACTAGATAAAGAAGGCAAAGAAGCAGGAAAAGGTTTAAGTGTCATCTGGTCTCAGAAGTGTCAGAATCAGGATCCACTCAGACAAGAACTTCTTTTGGAGAACTCATTTTGAATATAACATTGAGCTAAACAGTTTATATGTCATAAAAATATATATTAAGATTCAAACTTCCAGATGCCAAGGAGCTCGCTTGTTAGGGAGTAAAACTAACACACAGGAAAATGATAGAAGTATTCCTATTTTCTGCTTTCTGTTTCTTATAGTCTCTGTAAAGTTATATTAATCAAGTATAAAGGTGGCCCTACTGAAAGAATAAATCTTTGAAGTATCAAGATCTATAAATCTTCTTTGAAATTTGCAAACTTAGCTCAGGTAATCTCTACCTTTTTGGTACAAGGCAGACGTCATATTTTACTATTCCATATACTTTTGGAATACTTCCTTGATTTTTCGCAATTATCTTTGTGCAATTGCTGAGCATCTTGAAAAATACTTAAAAATCAACATAACTAGATATTCGGTACAAACATCAAAGCATCAGCAATTAAGCCCAGAGCTGCTAGTTTATATATAGGGATATCAAGTCACATTTTCTACACTCTGAAAAATTGTCCAAGCTTTGGTTCACAACATTAATATGGCTGAATCAGTATTATATCAGAAATCAGAATTAACATGCTCCCTGGCTACTCCTCCCAGGCAAAGAGCCACATAACTAATGTCACTAGGCTTAATTAAATCTCTTCCTTCTAGGAATATTTCTAGGTTAAGACTGAGGATAGTGGCAAGATTGTATGTGTGTGGTAGTGATAGGAGTGTTTGGGGGGCAGGTAAGGGGGTTGGAGAATAGCTCAATCTCTTTTATGAGGCCCTTAGAGAGGCAAATATTAGAATGTTCTCATACTCCATTTTCTGATGAGTAAATACAGTAATCATCCAGAAGGCTCTTTAAAAGAAAAATAAGGAGACTTGCAGTACTCTCCTCTTGTTAGATGTTGCATAACAGAAATGTATCCGTGGAAGATGAAAGGCCAACTCATGAAAATAAAATAGAATGACTTGAGGTGATTCAGGGAGAAGGCAACACATCCATTGTTTGTAAATGAAAGTTAATGATATCTTTGCACCAGTTGAAATTTTGCAGCCTGAATATTTTGATGAATTATAGCTAGGCTGTGTCATAATTTGTGACCTATATATAAAAGAGTCAAAGTCAAGTAGTTATCTGCATTTTATTGTCACAAGAGATTTTTTCCCCCTGATTAGAGCCCTCCCCTGCACCCTGCCAAGAAATCACTAGACTTTAAAAGAAATATTCAGAGTTATGGTTCCCCCAGAGACCATGATAACATTGACCAGCCACAAAGCAAATAAAGAGAAGGAGAGATAGCCTCATCCACCAAAGGACAGACAGCAGAAGCAAGGAGAACAGCAATCCTGCAGCCTGTGGAACAAAAACCACATTCACAGAAAGATAGACAAGATGAAAGGGCAGAGGGCTATGTACCAGATGAAAGAACAAGATAAAACCCCAGAAAAACAACTAAATGAAGTGGAGATAGGAAACCTTCCAGAAAAAGAATTCAGAATAATGATAGTGAAGATGATCCAGGACCTCGGAAAAACAATGGAGGCAAAGATCGAGAAGATGCAAGAAATGTTTAACAAAGACCTAGAAGAACTAAAGAACAAACAAACAGAGATGAACAATACAATAACTGAAATGAAAACTACACTAGAAGGAATTAATAGCAGAATAACTGAGGCAGAAGAACGGATAAGTGATGTGGAAGACAGAATGGTGGAATTCACTGCTGCAGAACAGAATAAAGAAAAAAGAATGAAAAGAAATGAAGACAACCTAAGAAACCTCTGAGACAACATTAAAGGCAACAACATTCGCATTATAGGGGTCCCAGAAGGAGAACAGAGAGAGAAAGGACCAGAGAAAATATTTGAAGAGATTATAGTCGAAAACTTCCCTAACATGGGAAAGGAAATAGCCACCCAAGTCCAGGAAGTGCAGCGAGTCCCATACAGGATAAACCCAAGGACAAACACGCCGAGACACATAGTAATCAAAGTGGCAAAAATTAAAGACAAAGAAAAATTATTGGAAGCAGCAAGGGAAAAACGACAAATAACATACAAGGGAACTCCCATAAGGTTAACAGCTGATTTCTCAGCAGGAACTCTACAAGCCAGAAGGGAGTGGCATGATATACTTAAAGTGATGAAAGGGAAGAACCTACAACCAAGATTACTCTACCCGGCAAGGATCTCATTCAGATTCAATGGAGAAATCAAAAGCTTTACAGACAAGCAAAAGCTAAGAGAATTCAGCACCACCAAACCAGCTCTACAACAAATGCTAAAGGAACTTCTCTAAGTGGGAAACACAAGAGAAGAAAAGGAACTACAAAAACAAACCCAAAACAATTAAGAAAATGGTCATAGGAACATACATATCGATAATTACCTTAAACGTGAATGGATTAAATGCTCCAACAAAAGACACAGGCTTGCTGAATGGATACAAAAAGAAGACCCATATATATGCTGTCTACAAGAGACCCACTTCAGACCTAGGGACGCATACAGACTGAAAGTGAGGGGATGGAAAAAGATATTCCATGCAAATGGAAATCAAAAGAAAGCTGGAGTAGCAATACTCATATCAGATAAAATAGACATTAAAATAAAGAATGTTACAAGAGACAAGGAAGGACACTACATAATGATTAAGGGATCAATCCAAGAAGAAGATATAACAATTATAAATATATATGCACCCAACATAGGAGCACCTCAATACATAAGGCAACTGCTAACAGCTGTAAAAGAGGAAATTGACAGTAACACAATAATAGTGGGGGACTTTAACACCTCAGTTACACCAATAGACAGATCATCCAAAATGGAAATAAATAAGGAAACAGAAGCTTTAAATAACAAAATAGACCCGATAGATTTAATTGATATTTATAGGACATTCCATCCAAAAGCAGCAGATAACACTTTCTTCTAAAGTGCACATGGAACATTCTCCAGGATAGATCACATCTTGGGTCACAAATCAAGCCTCAGTAAATTTAAGAAAATTGAAATCATATCAAGCATCTTTTCTGACCACAATGCTATGAGATTAGAAATCAATTACAGGGAAAAAAACGTAAAAAACAGAAACACAGGGAGGCTAAACAATACGTTACTAAATAACCAAGAGATCACTGAAAAATCAAAGAGGAAATCAAAAAATACCTAGAGACAAATGACAATGAAAACACGACAATCCAAAACCTATGGGATGCAGCAAAAGCAGTTCTAAGATGGAAGTTTATAGTTATACAAGCCTACCTCAAGAAACAAGAAAAGTCTCAAATAATCTAACCTTACACCTAAAGGAACTAGAGAAAGAGAAACAAACAAAACCCAAAGTTAGCAGAAGGAAAGAAATCATAAAGATCAGAGCAGAAATAAATGAAATAGAAACAAAGAAAACAATAGCAAAGATCAATAAAACTAAAAGCTGGTTCTTTGAGAAGATAAACAAAATTGATGAACCATTAGCCAGACTCATCAAGAAAAAGAAGGAGAGAACTCAAATCAATAAAATTAGAAATGAAAAAGGAGAAGTTACAACAGACACCGCAGAAATACAAAGCATCCTAAGAGACTACTACAAACAACTCTATGCCAAGAAAATGGACAACCTGGAAGAAATGGACAAATTCTTAGAAAGGGATAACCTTCCAAGACTGAACCAGGAAGAAATAGAAAATATGAACAGACCAATCACAAGCACTGAAATTGAAACTGTGATTAAAAACCTTCCAACAAACAAAAGTCCAGGACCAGATGGCTTCACAGGTGAACTCTATCAAACATTTAGAGAAGAGCTAACACCCATCCTTCTCAAACTCTTCCAAAAAATTGCAAAGGAAGGAACACTCCCAAACTCATTCTATGAGGCCACCATCACCCTGATACCAAAACCAGACAAAGATACTACAAAAAAAGAAAATTACAGACCAATATCACTGATGAATATAGATGTAAAAATCCTCAACAAAATACTAGCAAACAGAATCCAACAACACAGTAAAAGGATCATACACCATGATCAAGTGGGATTTATCCCAGGGATGCAAGGATTCTTCAATATATACAAATCAATCAATGTGATACACCATATTAACAAACTGAAGAATAAAAACCATATGATCATCTCAATAGATGCAGAAAAAGCTTTTGACAAAATTCAACACCCATTTATGATAAAAACTCTCCAGAAAGTGGGCATAGAGGGAACCTACCTCAACATAATAAAGGCCATATACGACAAACCCACAGCAAACATCATTCTCAATGGTGAAAAACTGAAAGCATTTCCTCTAAGATCAGGAGCAAGACAAGGATGTCCACTCTCACCGCTATTATTCAACATAGTTTTGGAAGTCCTAGCCTTGGCAATCAGAGAAGAAAAAGAAATAAAAGGAGTACAAATTGGAAAAGAAGAAGTAAAACTGTCACTGTTTGCAGATGACATGATATCTATCTATCTATCTATCTATCTATCTATCTATCTATCTATGATATATCTATATAGAGAATCCTAAAGATGCCACCAGAAAACTACTAGAGCTAATCAATGAATTTGGTAAAGTAGCAGGATAAAAAATTAATGCACATAAATCTCTTGCATTCCTATACACTAATGATGAAATATCTGAAAGAGAAATTAAGGAAACACTCCCATTTACCATTGCAACGAAAAGAATAAAATACCTAGGAATAAACCTACCTAGAGAGACAAAACACCTGTATGCAGAAAACTATAAGACACTGATGAAAGAAAATTAAATATGGGTCCATAAAGCCCATAAATCCACGTGACCCTAAATATTATTAGTAGGAAGAATAATGTCACACACATATGTCCTATTTTAAATGCATGTATATGCTATTAAAACAAAATAGTAGAAATTTCTTTAAAAATGGAACTGGGTTTATAAAGTTGCCTTTTCGCAATCATTTTCCATTTTGTTGCCATATTTGCTTTGGAGCCCTGAGCCACAGTGTAAGAATTTCGAATACCCTGAGGCTGCCATGCTGTGAGAAAGCCCTGGCCACATGGAAAAGCCATATGTAGGTGCTCAAGTCAACAACCCCACTGAATTGAGCCTCTAAGCCACCCAAGTTCAGACACCTGACACGTAAGAGAAGATACCTCTAGATGATTCCAGCCTCCAACTCTTGAGTGACACCCCTATACCCCTCAACCCACCCTGGTATTTGAGTCTTCTGAGCTGAGGTTCCAGACATTTTGGACCAGAGGCAAACCATCCCTGCTATGTCCTGACCCACAGAATCTATGAACTTAGTAAAGTGGCTATTTCATACCACCAGTTTTTGGAGTGGTTTGTTATGCAGGAATACAAAGAGGAACAAGCTTTAATAACTGTACAGGGCTTCCCTGGTGGCGCAGTGGTTGAGAGTCTGCCTGCCGATGCAGGGGACACGGGTTCGAGCCCTGGTCTGGGAAGATCCCACATGCCGCGGAGCAACTAGGCCCGTGAGCCACAAACTACTGAGCCTGCGCGTCTGGAGCCTGTGCTCCACAACAAGAGAGGCCGCGATAGTGAGAGGCCCGCGCACCACGATGAAGAGTGGCCCCCGCTTGCCGCAACTGGAGAAAGCCCTCGCACAGAAACGAAGACCCAACACAGCCAAAAATAAATAAATAAATAAATAAATTTATTTAAAAAAAAAAAAATAACTGTACAAAAACCAAAACATTTTTAAAAATGGGTCTTCAAGCTCAAGGAATTTGAGAATGAGTGTCAGTCAGGGTTCTTTGGTTGCAAGCAACAAAAACCAACACTGACCCACTTAAGCAAAAGAGAATTTATTGGCAGAATATGGAGCTGGAAAGATTTAAAGGAATTAAAAATAGTCTCACTCAGGAAGGCCATAGGGAGGCCTTGATAGCAGGAACTGATAAAGTGTTTCTTCAAGATTCAGTCACTGCTAAGAATGTGCTCTGAACGTGGTCGGTCCTGTCACTCTGATGCAATGACTGACCAGTCAACCCAAACTGGGCCACATGCCCACACCTTGTCTAGCAGAACAGGACCAATGATCTGCAGCTTCACCAAGACCAGCACAAAACAGGGAAGGAGTAAGTCTCCTAAGGGAAATCAGGGTACACTTCTTTACACAAGGAGGAATAGGTGTGGGGCATCCAAACCCACGTTGTACGGAACCAGTGATTCTCTGACATATCCTAGAGGCTGCTGTCTTCATGTTCTAACCAACTTTATTCCAGTATTCATATTACTCAAGGATGACTGAAGAGGATGAGGTTTCTGGTGGCTATTCAGGGCTAGACTGGAGTTGAAGATCTTTCCTGCTTTGTATTTGTGTGCTCCGTATTGTATTGGGTACTGAGGGTCCGTAGTGAGTAGGAGTTCTTATGCAATTGATCCATGATGATGGTAATAGAGCTTGTCTCTGTCTGAAGCTGACTTTATACATTGGTGGTGATAGTAGTAGTAGTAATAGTGGTAGTAGCAATAGTAGTGGTAGTAGTAGTAATAGTAGTGGTGGTAGTAGTAGTAATAGTAGTGATGGTAGTAGTAGTGGTGGTAGTAGTAGTAGTAGCAGCAATAGTAGTAGTAATAGTAGTAGTAATAGTAGTGGTGGTAGTAGTAGTAATAGTAGTGACGGTAGTAGTAGTGGTGGTGGTAGTAGTAGTAGTAATAGTAGTAAACGTTTGGTGTCTCACCCAGACCCCCCATCCCCCAGCCACTGTGACTATTAGCTGCTAGTGACAACCAGCTTCCCCTTCCCCCAGAGAACTACCCTCAGCTGATGGGAGGCCTCCTTCTCCCCACAGTCAGTGATTAAGGAAAGGATAAAACAGAGTTTGGCTCCTTGCCTTAAGGGGCGATAATTGTTGTGTGGCTTGTGCTTCAGAGCCCTCTTCCTGTGAATCTGGCCAAAACAAGACTTACCCTGAGCCCACCTGCTTGCCTGACTCCTTCCCCTTCCTTATCTTGCTCCACCCTTTCTTGAAAGTTTCTCCTGAGAGCATGTTCTTAACATCAGTCTCAAAAGAATCTCCATCTCAGGCCCTGTTTTTAGAAAATCCAACTTACAACACTGGTGTAGGTCAGTGGTTCTCAAACTTGGTGCATGCGTGAAAATCATCTACAGGGCTGGTTAAGACACAGGTCACTGGGCCCCAGTCTCAGAATTTCTGATTTAGTGAGTCTGGGGTGGGGCCTGAGAATTTGCATTTCTACCAGATTCCCAAGTGATGCTTATGTGTCTGGTCTGGGCACCTCACCTGGAGAATTATTGCTTAAGCAACTGATAAGTTGGTATGATTTTAAGCACTGGGCAGGCCTCTTCCATACCCCTTTCCTGTGGCAAAAATATTCTGCCAAGTAGCCCTGCCATGGGCTGATGAGCCTGAAGTTCGTACTTAACTCTTCTTGGTTAGGAGGTTGGAGACTTCAGTGAAAATGCAAATGCTATCCAGAAAGGATAAACACATTCTGTTTTAACCCCTTGCGTGTTAGCTCTATTGTAGTGTAGGTTACTTAGCCAATTATTTAGCAGAGCTCTGAGGAAAATGGCAATAAGGAGAGGAAAGTTTTGATGAGGTCCAAAAATTAAAGTCCAATCACAGTGTTTCCAACTTATTTTAGTCAGAGAATCCTTTCTTCAAACAAAATTTCAGAGGAAGCCCACTAT
Source organism: Balaenoptera acutorostrata (assembly GCF_949987535.1). Lineage (NCBI taxonomy): Eukaryota > Metazoa > Chordata > Mammalia > Artiodactyla > Balaenopteridae > Balaenoptera > Balaenoptera acutorostrata. The sequence goes on along the minus strand of NC_080065.1, from coordinate 111,285,169 downwards.
ATAGAACCAAAGGGAAAGGATCCGAAGAATCCTTCAGGGCTGAGTTTGAAAAACACTGGTCTATACATCAGCTGTGTTGGTCCAGAGGTCTTCAGCTATTTTTCAGTTTGATCTGGGGCTGGTTCCATATGGTACATTTATTTTGAGGAAATAGACCAACCATATGATTTCGCTGGGAAACCAGAGCCCCCATATTGCATTTCAAGATCTGCAGACTACTGCTGAGAAAACATGCGTTATGAAAGAAAATAGGATTTGGCTCCATTGTTTATATAAACGATGCTTAGAAAAATCCGTGTTAGAGGAATACCAATGTCATGGGCCATGTACAAATTTTTGGATGTTTTCCCTTCTGTGTGTTTCATGGTCTTGCTTTTTATTCCAATAAAAAGGCTATGGCATATGAAAATGCTTAAGTAACTACACATTGCTGCCTGTGATGGCTTAGTTTTGATGGATGATGTGGGATTGCGCAGCTCATTGCAAAGTAATGCTTTTTTTTTTTTTTTTTAATATTTTTTTTTTCTTTTTTTAAATTTTATAGCTACTTTATTTATTTATTTATTTATTTTTGGCTGTGTTGGGTCTTCGGTTCGTGCGAGGGCTTTCTCTAGTTGCGGCAAGTGGGGGCCACTCTTCATCGCGGTGCGGGGACCGCTCTTCATCGCGGTGCGCGGGCCTCTCACCATCGCGGCCCCTCCCGCCGCGGGGCACAGGCTCCAGACGCGCAGGCTCAGCAGCCGTGGCTCACGGGCCCAGGCACTCCGCGGCATGTGGGATCCTCCCAGACCAGGGCTCGAACCCGTGTCCCCTGCACCAGCAGGCAGACTCTCAACCACTGCGCCACCAGGGAAGCCCCCAAAGTAATGCTTTTAACTCAAATCAGTTTTAAGGGAATACGTTTTACACATTTATGCTCCAGAGTTAGAAAAAAGCTTTTTTCCTACAAAACAGCACTTCTTGAGACACTCCCACGGGTTGGGGAGGTGGGGGGCTACCTCTTTGGCTCAGACGAGGAGTGTTTACTTGTATGGACTTCAAACTGCTACAAGTTTAGGGCCCACAGGCTGCTGTCTTAATGAAGCAGTTAATGATGTGTGAATTACAGATCCTGACAACCCCTCTGATAAAAACAAAAGGACTGCATCCGCAGTGTTCTGTGGCCACTAAGTAATGACAGACTGTCTGTTTAACATGACACAGTATCTTTAAGAAAAGCCCCATTCTTGCAGGGCAGCAGAGAAAATTCCTAGTCAACACAGAAAGGAATGAGAGTCATGAACGGTGGACACACAGGACACTTCGTTTCCACCCAGCTGAGGTTTGGAGTGTGAGAGCCAAAGAGTTTTTATAGATGCTGCAAGGATCCTGAATGGGCAGGAGTTGTTTATACCCTTTGCTTGGGCTGCTTCACATTCCCGGGAGATGCCCATTATAGCAAAAGACTGTGTGATGGATGTTTTAATAGCCGAAAAGTTGCCCTCTTCTCTCTCCCCACCTCCTTTCTCCCTGCTGGAGGCACAGGGATGCTAGCTTCCCAGTGGATTTTCAAAGAGCCAATTGTCTGTTCTGAATGCTGACTGCTGTTTGGAAGGGGGTAATGCGCGGGCCTGCATTCAGCCAGAAGAGCAACGCGGGAGCCCAGCTGTGGAGCAAGGCACTTTCAGGTCGCTGACCTGGACAGTCAGAACGCAGGAAAGCGAGGCTGGTGATGGAGCTAAAAAATAAACCTCAACCTCAACAAAGCCTTTTCTCCATTTAATTTGGTGGCCACTTTTAAGGAAAAGTGAATTCACTTTCAATTTCTCAATAGGCACTGGATTTGGGATTCACAGGCGAAGGTCCAATCTCTTTATCATTAGCCCCGGGATGAGAAGATCCAAATCTGCCTTGTTTGGGCAGGGTGAGTTTTCCTTTAACCAGTTCAAGGGATTGTTTGTCTAACCTCACCATTCGAGGTGACAGATAGCAAAGCAAAGTGAATAGCATGCATTCACCAGCAACACAAACCTTTCTGTTAGTTCTCAGAACTCCTCGACCAGCCAAACAGCAAAATCAAGGCAAACTGAAAGGGCACTGACGTGCAAATGAGGCCCTGCACACTCTGCGGGGCTGCAGAAAAGCTTGCCTGCCCTGCTGGGAAAGGCTGCCCGACTGGGTGGGGTCTAAAAGGTCCAGGCCTGCCTTCTCCTGGGAAAAGCACCTGGGGAGAAGAGCCAGAATTAGCCCAGGGGAAGCTGGGTTACCGGGGAGAGGACCCTAGGGAGGACCAGGCAAATCGGCAAAGTTATAGGGTGACCAGTTGTCTGGGTTTGCCTGGGACTTGAGGGGCTTCCCCGCATACGGGACCTCAGTGCTCAAGCAAGGGCGAGTTGGTCATCTTAAATTAGAATGATTTGCTACCCTTAACTTTCTCAGCTAGAAAGCAAACAGGACCGTTGTCATTGTGGAAACACTGAAATCCACTTGACAAAAAACTAGTCAGTCGACCTAAAAAGAATTGGAAAATTTTATTCAAGCCGAATTTGAGGATTATACCGCGGGAAGGGCATCTCAGAAAGCTCTGAGAACTGTTCCACCCGTGAGAAGTCAAGACAGTTTATAAAAGTTTTTTGAGACAGAAGGCTGTACATTAAATGACATATTATTGACAGTTTACATAATCCAGATTTAAGCATCATCGTGGTGGGTTGTGTGACCCTGTACAAGATCAAGAAGGAATGTTATCCTTTAAGGAGTTGTCTTGTTAATGCTAGGAGGTTGTTGCTGTTTATGGTTGAGCAGGTATTCCAGCTGATGGGGGGAGGTTTGGTCGATGCATAATGTAGACACACAATGCACATTGCGGGGGAGAGGGAAGGGCAAAGGGCAGAGAAGAATTTTTATGTTTAAATTTTTCTTGTCTTGCCATAAATATGAAATTTTTGAACCCCAGAAGCTCCTTATAACTTGTTTCTTCGCCCTCCTTCATTGAGCTTTACATCTTTTCTGTAGTCTACTCTAAGTAGCAAAATTAACTAGTGAAATTTTCTTTCCTTTTTTCAGTCTCCAAGTTCCCACCCGTGGGGAGAAGGGTCATAAATGTTGAAGTAACTGTCTGTGGGAGAAAAGAGGATGGGGAATCTACTTTAACGATTAGGGGCCTACTATGTGCCAGGTGCTGTTATATGTTTCATGCTTATTATTTATTGACACCCTCAATGTCCTATGAGGTAGGTGGAATTTTTTGTAGATGATGAAATAAGGAGCTGATAGGTTAGGTGTAATTTTCATAACTTCATTTTATTTATTTATTTATTTATTTATTTATTTATTTATTTATTTATTTATGGCTGTGTTGGGTCTTCGTTTCTGTGTGAGGGCTTTCTCTAGTTGCGGCAAGTGGGGGCCACTCTTCACTGCGGTGCGCGGGCCTGTCATTATCGCGGCCTCTCTTGTTCCGGAGCACAGGCTCCAGACACGCAGGCTCAGCAATTGTGGCTCACGGGCCTAGTTGCTCCGAGGCATGTGGGATCTTCCCAGACCAGGGCTCGACCCCGTGTCCCCTGCATTGGCAGGCAGATTCCCAACCACTGCGCCACCAGGGAAGCCCATAACTTCATTTTAAGCAGTGATCTGACAACAAAACTCTTCAAGTTACCACACTGCCTCTTAAAAAGTTATAGGTGATTGGGGCAAGGAATAGACATTTCCTGAGCCAGACACTTTACAGACTTTAAAAAATAATGTCATTCATTGAATTCCATGTAGTTTTGCATAATTATTATAAAATATACATGACTGTTGTAATATCATTTGCATATTGATAAATATAAAATGAAGCTGTATCCAGTTTCTTGTATACCTTTTTAGGTATTTCCACACATGTGGATATCTTTCTATTTTAGTACACATAGGTCTTCCTTTTTTTTAAGCAGTTGGGCTGCCCCTTATTCAGATATATGGTATTCTGACATATGAATGTATCACACCATTTAAAGTTTCCTATTAAGGACATTAAGAAAGTTTTCATTTTTTTCCCATTATAAACAATACCATGATACACATTCTTGTACACTTATAGTTGTTCCCTTTCGTGGGTACATTTGAAGGACAAATGTCTAGAAAAGGAGTGTACACTTAAACTTTTGGTGGATATTACCAAAAAGCTGTTCAAAATTGTACTGTTTTAACACTATCCAACACAATACGAGTCCTTGTTTTTCCTCCATCCTAGAAAACACAGAATGTTCTCTTATTGACCAAGCTGGTAACTAAAAAAAATGAAATTTCACTGTTGCTTTAATTTGCATTTCTTTATGTGAGCATTTGAATATCTTTGTATTTGTTTATTGGGCAATAATATTATCTTGCAATAAATGTGCCCCTGTGACAGTTATGGGGGTAAGTGCCAGGAACACAAAGATGAACAGGGCAAGACACCTGTCTTCAGGTACCTTGCAGTCTATCAGACACATAAACAAAAACTGCAGTGAGGAGTTATAGGTACTGTGGAAGAAGCTCATATAGAAAACTGTGGGAGTCCAAAGAGCCGCGTGGGCAGTTCTCCCAGGATGAGTCAAGGCTGCAGGTCAAGGGTGTGGAGGAGCTAATGTTGAATGTGGCCGAGTAGAATAAAAGGTCTTTTGGAGGTAGGCAGATGGGGATCCTGACTCTGTTATTTACTGTGCTATCTGGGGCAATTTCTTTGACCTCCCTGAGTTTCAGTTTCATTACCTGTCAGATGGGGATTATGCTGTTTCTGCTGCTGCTTCCCCCCCCTTCCCTTCCCTTCCCTTCCTTTCCTCCTCTCCCCTTCTCCTTCCCTCTTCTCTTCCTTCTCCTCCTCCATCTTTTCCAGGAAAGGGAAGCTTTTTTTGAGCCCCCAGAGCCATGGGGTTCAGTTGGAGACCACCCTGCAGGGGAAGGAGGAGGAGGTTGTAGGTCAGCCTGGCCCTTGATCATCTCGTCGCAGTTTTAGTTCTGGGTGAGGTGGCTATGGGAAGGGTCGGCGATGCTGTCTGTACGCGAAGCACCAAGTGTAGGGTGGACTCTTTCTGGATGTTGTTGTCTGAGAGTTCTACCATCTTCCCACTGTTTGCCCATAAAAATCAGATGCTGCTGGTCAGGCAGGATACCCTCCTTGTCTTGGATTTTGGCCTTGACATTCTTTATGGAGTCACTGGTCTCCACCGCAAGGGTGGTGGTCTTGCCTGTCAGGGTCTTCACACAGATCTGCATCTCTGCGTCCTTGTTGAAAGAAAAAGTGGAATTATGCTTCTTAAATCACATTGTTAGGAGGATTACATGAGGGAATGCTGATGTGCAAGTAACTACTCCATTTGAATTTCACTGTTAAGAAAAAAACTTCCCATTCATTAACCAGCTTCCCTTATATCTGAATTAGAGTACTTCCAAACTCATGCAATTTTGAGTTTTCAAATATGAAAATAAGAAGAGTGACTTCAGAGCCTGGCCTTGCTCATTTGTGATAATATCTTCACATGACATAATGCTCTTATTGTTACGTGGTGTAGCTGATGAACATTTATACTGTCAAAGACAATAATTTCTGAAAAAAAGTTTATAAAACTACTGGAAAAAAATACTTTAATGCCAATATAATGGGAAGATGAAAGAAGACTGAACACAAATCGTGATTTGGAGAGGTGTGTGATTGAAGCTATGTCTGCGCCTTGGCAACTGTGAAATGCTAGAGCAACTTCAGTGGCAGCAGTGGTCTTCATCAAAGATACCAAGTTGACTTCTCAATACCAAGTTAAATGTTCAGATACCGTGAAAACAGGCTTAGAATATTCCAAATACCGCTACTCTTTCAGTTTCCTTTAATTTATACATATTTACTGAACTGCCCACTGAGATGAATAGTTACCCCTTGGGGGCTCCTGGGAGACATCAGGCTGCGAGAACTTTGCTTTTATGACTTTGGAAGGCAACGGGTTTAATTCTCACTTGCACAGAATTTTGTTTATTCTGTTTGCCTTGAGAGAGACCATCGGAACAACTCCCAGTGGGTTTTGGTCCTTGGGGAGCATCCAGTTGGTCATTTGCTGATCTGTGAGTGTGTTTGCAAATGGACTGTTTTCCCACATGGGCTGGCAGAATGACCTGAGGATCACAAAGAGCTCACATCCAGGAGAGTTAGTTCACGTTATACTCTGGGAGGTCAACTCTGCGGTTGCATGTGGGAGGCCAGGGCTACACTCACCACAAGAGTGACCAAATAAAGGGTATATTCCAGGCACTGTGTGGTTTGCCCTAAATATAGCCAAGTTCTTTTGATGATGTTCAAGAACAGTTTTAGAAACTGCAGGGAATGTAGGAGCTTTTCTTAGAAGTCAGCTATCCAAAGCCTCCAACCTAGAGTTCAAGGTGGCTGAAAGTGGCAAAGTAACTTCCCCATAAAGACAAAGACCCAAAGGAATGTCAAGGTTAGAGCATCATACAACTCACCAACTAAAAAACAAACAACCCAATCAAAACATGGGCAGAAGGCCTAAAGAAACATTTCTCCAGAGAAGACATACAGATGGCCAGTAGGTACAGGAAAAGATGCTCAACATCACTAATTATTAGAGAAATGCAAATCAAAACTACAGTGAGGTACCACCTCACACCAGTCAGAATGGCCATCATTAAAAAGTCTACAAATAACAAATGCTGGAGAGGATGTGGAGAAAAGGGAACCCTCCTACACTGTTGATGAGAATGTAAGTTGGTGCAGCCACTATGGAAAACAGTATGGAGGTTCCTCAAAAAACTAAAAGTAGAATTACCATATGATCCAGCAATCCCACTCCTGAGCACACATCTGGACAAAACTCTAATTAAAAAAGATACATGCACCTCTATGTTCATAGCAGCACTATTCACAATAGCCAAGACATGGAAACAACCTAAATGTCCATCGACAGATGAATGGATAAAGAAGATGTGGTACATATATACAATGGAATACTACACAGCCATAAAAAAGAATGAAACAATGCCATTTGCAGCAACATGGATGGACCTAGAGATTATCATACTAAGTGAATAAGTCAGAAAGAGAAAGACAAATACCATATGATATCACTTATATGTGGAATCTAAAATATGACACAAGTGAACTTATCTACAAGGCAGAAACAGACTCACAGACATAGAGAACAGACTTGTGGTTGCCGAGGGGGAGAGGGGGTGAGGGAGGGATGGATTGGGAGTTCGGGATTAGCAGATGCAAACTATTATATATAGAATGGATAAACAACAGGGTCCTACTGTATAGCACAGGGAACTATATTCAATATCCTGAGATAAACCATAATGGAAAAGAATATAAAAAAGAACATATATATGTATATATATAACTGAATCACTGTGCTGTACAGCAGAAATTAACACAACATTGTACATCAACTATACTTCAGTTTAAAAAAAAAAAACACTTGTTAAAATGCCTGATACTACCATCATTCTAATCAAAGGGCAATTCATTCTTTCTCCTCTTTTCACTGGTATAGCTGCTGACTCAGTTTTTCTGTAGCATTCTAACACTTTAACAAGTAAAACCATATATAAACAAAACAAAACAAAAAGATTAGAGCAACTTTTTGAGATCATTTTAATCGAAGTAGAGCCTACATACCATAACCTGCACAAATCCTGAGTATAGATTGATGAATTGTTACCCATCTCCCATGTAATTTGCAATAAAAATCGAAGGCAAAACTGTCAAACACAGTCCTTGCATATATTTTGAAATTAGAAGAGCTTCTTTTTAGATTTTCCAATTGCTAATTCTGGATAAATTAACCAAGTGAAACTTTTCTCTCTTTCTTGTTCTCCGTATCTTTGTTTTTAGTCCTCTTATTTTGCTGGTGTTTTGAGCACCTGGTTGATCTGATTATATTGAATCCAGCCCTGCCTAACAACAAGAGAGGGAAGGGACTTCCCTGGTGGCGCAGTGGTTAAGAATCCACCTGCCAATGCAGGGGACACGGGTTCGAGCCCTGGTCTGGGAAGGTGCCACATGCCACAGAGCAACTAAGCCTGTGAGCCACAACAACTGAAGCCCACACGCCTAGATCCCGTGCTCCGCAACAAGAGAAGCCACCGCAATGAGAAGCCCACGCACCACAACGAAGAGTAGCCCTCGATCGCTGCAACTAGAGAAAGCCGGCACGCAGCAACGAAGACCCAACGCAGCCAAACATAAAAATAAATAAATAAATTTAGAAAAAAACAACAAGAGAGGGAAGATTGTCTTCCCTTAGTGGTTCCAGAGAATATGCTCTGGGACCCAGCGGAGCTCATAGGAGAGAATCAGGCTGAAACATCCCTGGAAATCTCTTCAATGTGTTGGACGTGTTCTTAGGTAGTGCTTATTGGAAGCTACAGAAATTGTGACTCCGGGCTCGAAGCAATCAATAAATCAAATGTAACATCTGAGGTAGTTTAAGAGCGTTCCCCGGGAAGCTTGGCTTCTTAGGTTCCTCCTCTGTCACTTAAAACAGAGCTCTTTGTCTTTGGGGTTGATGAGTAGGTATAAAAGCAATTCCAGAGCCAACTGTCAGATAGCAAACACAATTCATGCAAACACAATTCATGCCCTATAATGACAAGGTCATGTACCACATAGAACAGCTTTTAGATGAGCTGTGAGTAAACTCAGATGAAGAAAATCTTATACCAAAAAAAAAAAAAAAAAGCCCCACCTCACCTGAGAATACATAGGGATCAAAAGGAGTCCAGCTCTGGTGGGGACACCAGCAAATCACCCCATTTCCTTAATGACTTCTTTCTGTGATTGAATACAGTGGCAACTTTAAGGGCAACTGCAATAACAGTGTCTCATGAAAAATTAACAAAGAATTTATGGAAATGTAGGAAAGTCCCAAAGCAATTAGCTTAGATTTCTCTAGAGTCTGAGAAAAGCCTGGATAATTGCATGCAGAAACTGCATAAAGGAGCTATTTTCATTATCGCTGGATACAGAGAGTCCCATTTTCATCACAATGGGATATAATGATGTTAAAGCTAACGGGGAGATATGTTTAAAAAGGTTACAACACAGTTTACCAAATGGTTTGATTTATGTAACTTTGGAGATATACACTTAAGATCACTGTTAAGGGGACTGGAGAGGTTACCCTTGAAATTTCCAAAGGCTCCTATAGGATAGGAAAATATATGACTGTTTCTGAAGGCTAATTGTACATTACCACTAGGATGCACAAGGATGAATTTAATTTGTCTCAGAATTGAGAGCTGAATTGTACTACAAGCTGGCACATGAATTTCCATTCTGACTCAGCTCTGTTGTAAATTGGCTATTATGTATGTTTATAGGTGCACTTAGGGCTGGGGTCCTCTCCCTGGATGTCTTAGAAACTCTGAGGTCCTGGCTCCCTATGGAAGCAGAGGCAGCTTTTGGAAAACCCACAGAGCCTTTACCAGGCCTACAGAGACATTATATGTCATTATTTACATGTCACGATTTTCAGTAAAATAAAATGAAATGAAGAGCATCTTTTCTTCTGATAGTCATTCACAAGCACTGGCAGTTTAATGACTCTTCCCAAGTCCAAGAAAGCCAGCTTCTCTTTGGCCATCTATAAAGAAATGGGGAAAGAGACATAATACAGTGAGTTTTTATCAACCTCCAGCGTCCTCTGCAATGTCACATACACATAGATCTGGATATCCTTTGCAATCTATAAAAAGCTGTAGTTAAGGCTGTGCCTGGGATTCGAATGATTCCTGAAACCATTGAATAGATCTTGCTATGAAGCCCACAGAATATTAATAACTTTTGTTAGCTGCAGTGTCAGAAGGATCATAGAGTTTCGATCTTATTTGGTAAACACTTTGTTTAAAGAAAAAAAAAAAAAAAGAAAGAAGAAAGAGATTATTTAAGTGTTTCCAACAAAAGCCTCAGCAGAGGGCCTGCTCTGAATGGACACTGCTGCCTGGGGACAAATGTCAACACAGTTCAAGCTTTGTTAAAAGGACTGAAAAGATCGGCTAGCCTGCACATGGGCACGCTTATGGCCAGCATTAAGAAAATCAATCTAAAATAACAAAACCGCATTCACATCACAACCCGGCCAATGCACTTCCAGCAGATGTGACAATCATATTTTGACAGTTCAGATAGCTGATAACGGATGGCAAAAGCAATTTCTCTTTGACGTGGGACCTGGGTTTATGCAATTACAACTCCTCTGTTTGTGCCACATTAAGGATGCAAAAAGCAGAGTGAATAAACAGAAGCCAGTATCTTGGTATAATCAATGTAAAATGATGCAAGTCCCATCAGTATCATTCTAGTCTACTTTTAATTTTTATTCGCTGCTGCATTTACTAATAGCCCCAAGAATAAATTAAAATTCCTGCAGTCCCTTTTGCTTCCCAGCTTGCCATCTTCTGCCAGCCTCTTTGTCATCCCCAACGCATTTTTTTTTCTTTAGCACATTATTCACCTGTTTAACGAGAGAAAGGAAGGAAGAATGAATAGAAAGCTTTGTTGTAAATGGAACTGGCGTTTCACTCAAGCATTCTGAGTAGCTCTGACATTCGACACCCTTGTACCTGAAACCTCTGGACATCTCCCATTCTGGCAGGTCAAATAGAGCTGTTCCTTGGGGGATAGTTTAAAAGTACTTGTAACATGTTTTGATTTACAGATTATCAATTCTGCTGAGCAACAGAGAGACATATTTGGGAGTTGCATAAACAAATACATTCAACTGTGCTGTGGATTAACCTAAAGTGACACATTTATTTAAAAATCTGCCTACTACTTGTCCTCATTGATTAAATGCCCTTAAGAAAGTAAGTCTGATGAAATGAAAGCCATTAAGATGCAGCACACCTCCTCCACTCCTTTTGATGGTTGACACATTCCCTAGAGTGGGAGATTGGACGGCTGATAAGCTAACACTGAATTATAAGCACTTTGTGGAATGTCACTGGCAAATGAAAGATCTACTGTTTTGCTTGCAAAGCAACCGTATGCCTTAATAGCACAAAAATGGGCACGGTGCAGAATTATTTCATCCTCTGTGCTCAGCATACAAGCGAACGTGTACACTGTGCGGGCACGTTCACGGCCGAGATGAGCTCAGCGCCAGCAAGGCTTGTCCTGGCTACGGTCCCATTGATCACGAATAGAGAAGGGCCTTCCAAGGGCTTTGTCAGTGTGGTCAGAACTCCAGCAAGCGTCGGGTAATTTTGCTGTGGCTTGTTACCTGAGCTTCTGCAGTTTTGGAGGGGAGACTGTTTGGCGGAATGGCAGCTGTGGTGCTGACGGGTAGAGAGGTGAAATGGGAAACTCTTTTCTGTTTGGAATTAGAGGCGTAAACAACATTTGAGGTGAAGTAGAAAGGATGCCAAATATGGAGTTCAAGTTATGTCTTTCCTTACTGTCTGATGGCCTTGAGGAAAAATCACTTCAATTTGCTGAGCCTCCAGTTTCTTTGGCTGAAAAATGGGGCTAATAATGTTAGCTTTTTATTGGATTGTTGAGAGGATGGTGTGGAATAATGTACAAGAATGTGCTCTGTAAACTGTATAGAAACATAGAAAGGCCAGGGGTCACCACCTGCAGCAGTGAATGAGAACAGGTGTTTGGGCAGGTGTATGGGGTCCCACTCTGGCCTCACTGCTGTCCCTGGTTCTCCTGTCTGGTTTCAGGCAGCATCAGTGTGGACCCTCTTTGAGAACTGTTCCAGGCTGGACCAGAAAAACCTAGAAAATCTGGAATATAGAGAATTTAGCCCTCAATCTAAATGGCGTAATGGATGTTTAAGAAGATTAAAGATCGATCTAAAATTAAAGATTTTAGATCAAAAGTCTAAAATTAAAACAATAAAGGGCACCCTAAAATGCAGTGAAATACTAGTACATTTTGGAATTGCTTTGACACCAAATCAGAGAGCAGCCTTGAGGATATTCAAACTCTCTCTTTGTTGTTGTTTCTTTTGTTTTTTTTTTTCACACACACACACTGTATTTTATTTTTACAAGAGATAAATAGACTGACACCAAGCATTGTACATGGATGACCACAACAAAAGCAACAATGTGTTGTTGTTTCTTTTTATGAGCAATGAAAAAAATCTTTAAAAAATTTTCAATGGGGAGTCAGCTTTAGGTCTGACATCTACATAAATATTATCTTTCCTTCAAATCTTTGTCTCTGGCTCTGCCCACCAGAAACATATATTATTTCTTCCAAGTATTTTAAAATAATATTATTTGTTCCAAAAGGTCTTTGGGTTGGATCGGGAAGTATCAGGGCTGGGCAGACCCATGGCCACCTCTATAGAGATCTCACAGAGTTTTCTCTCTGAGGTTGATTGTAGAGTGGGCTCTGGATGTCCTGTTCCATTCTGAAACTCTCTAGGGTGGACAGTGTGGACAGTCCTGTTTTACCCCTTGCAATATGGTGGCCACACGATGAACTTGAGTCTGGTTTTGGTTTAGCCAACTGCTAGCTGTGTTGCTGTGTTTTCCAGGATTGATCTCTTAACTTTTAAAATAATAATAATAATAATAGTAACAATAATGATAATAACTTCTAATTACTGAGTACTTATTCATACCAAGCATTTTTATAAGGGTTAATATGTTGTATCTGCTATAATTCTCCTAGGAACTTGACATACTGGGTTTTATTATCATGTCTGCAGTACAGGTTAAACTTCTTGCTCAGAATCCACAGCTGATAGATGGGAAAAGAAGGGTCATAACCCAAGTCTGAGTGACCCCAAATCCTGAGCCATCCATTCTGCTCACCTCACGGGGGTGTTGAGAAGATTAAGTGTGATCATGCTTATGAAAGCATCTTTCTTCCTTTTTTTTTAAGAAGCATATTTATTTAAAAATTATGGAAGCAAATCATTTCTTAGGGAAAATATGGAAAGCACAAAAGGAAGCAAAAAACTACTTATTACCCTAACACTTTTTATAAAAAAGTATAAAGTAAAAACTCCAAGTCCATCACTTCCAACTCTCACCCCAACCCTCAGAAGATAAACTCTTGTTCAGTTTTTATGTGTGTACTTCGAGATCCCCCCCCCCTTTTTTTTTCTTTTTTCTGGTGAGAGTTATTTGAAAAGTAGAAAACTCCAAGATGAAAGTGTGAGTCTGATTTTCTTGTTGTTGTGGCATGAAGGACACGGACTGACCTTGAGCATCCAGGATGTCCATTCCAGGCTGCCTTTGGCTGTGGACAATTCTGCATGACCATCTGTGTGTGTGTCAGGAGCCACTGTGGGATGAGCAGTGTTCCCAGCTGCCCCAAGTGATGAGAAACATGTGAGTTGACCTGTGTAGACTTTTGGTCCTGGATTGTGTCTGTTTGCCTCCTTCCTTCTCTGCTCTCATTCTCCCTTTCCTGCTTTAGTACCTGACCCTCTCCTTGACTATCCTTCATCTTGATTTCAATGGAAAACATTCTGAAGTGAAAGTGACTGGTCGGGTTGGGGTGGGGGGGGGGGAAGTGTTGACAGGAGAGAGAAAAAAAAAATCAATGCTCCATTGCTATTTTTAATACACTCAGTTGCTTCAGTAGATGTCCTATTGCCCCCAAAGGAATAAATCAGCTATGTGGGAGCCAGAAGGGACTTGGGAGGTATCTTGGAATCTGGTGAATAGGTGGAAGGAGAGCTCTTGTTTATTCTCCAGGGCAGTGAAGACATCCCTGGCCAAGTCAGATCCCAGGTATGGGCTTTAGCTGGAGCTGAAGCCCTGCTGACAGAGGAACAAATAGCAGCAAGGCTAGTTTAAAACAGAATTGGAGTGAATGCTCTTGATCAGATGGGGAGAACCATTCAAGAATATTTCTGCTGTGAGGCCTGTTTTACAATGTAAGTTTGGAAAGCTGCCCGGTGGAGCTCAGAGCAGCCCATCGTGCTTGCCCAGACACCTGAGCAGCACTGCCTAAACTCTGGCTCCCTGGGGGAGGCACTTCCTCTTTCAGAATGAGTGGGACTCCAAGTCAGCATGTTACCAAAGGGAAGTTTGTGTGCCCGATGCACACAGTGAGGCCAAACAAACCGAAACGTCGGAGTTTGGAGCAGAGGAAGTTTTATTGCAGAGCCACACAAGGAGATGGGTGGCTCATGCCACAAACTCCCAGAGGGTTTCAGCAAGGCACTTTTAAAGGCATGGTGCAAGAGGGGTGTGGTTGGTTGTTTCGAACTTTTGTGCAGGAATCCTTTGTTCTTGCAGCTGTCCATGTAGGTCAGGTCATGATGTTCCTGTAAACCTCCAACAAAACAAATATTATTGTCTGTTCCGCAACTTTTTTATCTCTATATAAATGGAAAAGTGTTATACCCTTAAAGGTCAGAGCCCTGAGAATGGGCTGTTTTGTATATTTCAGGCTTAGGCAACAAAAGCAATAGAATACAAAGGTTAAAGTAAAACAAACAGATCCACTATGGAGTCAGATTTGTTCTTCCCTATTACAAGCGCTGAATGGGGAAAACTGCAGCTCTAGGACCTGGACACTTGGCTTCTGACATCTTGAGCTCTTCACTTCTCTTTTACATTTGACTGAATGTCTAGATGTCACCCAGAACCCAGAAATTATTCCTGCTCCAAATGCCCCTTTGTGTCCCATTTACAAGCATATTTTCATCTCTTCCTAACTGGCTAAACACAATTTTAAGCAAAATCTGGGCTTGTCCAGTTCATTCCATGTGGCTTTTATCGCCTGTTTTTCGAACATGCAGAAGAATATAGAACAGCTTGTACATAATAATAATAAGGTAGAAATTCCATTGAGAGGGGTTAGTCTCTCGTGGCATCAGAAACCACGAGAGGGAGGCTTTGAGTGGTTTATCAATGTCAGAAGAAGCCAGAGATCGAATTACAACTTAATATGCACAGTTGGGTTTGTTTTATTATTTATAACACATACTTCTGAATGCTGTATCATTCTTCTGAATGTTATATCATTCTTCTGATGGGTCTCCCGTCCTGCTCATCCCCCTCATCCAACCTCCATCATTTAAAATATTGTGAACTGCCGCTGCCAGGCAGGCTGGTGCACACAGAGCGAGGCCATCGCTTTCGCTTCAGCATCTTTCTCAGAAGTCAAATACCCTGCTGAGAAACCTGGAATACCAGAGCTGAGTAAATTGAAAACAAAAAGGGAAACCAAGCTATCTTGGAGTCAGTGTGTCAAAAGTGGAGCTTGTACTCCCTGAGGAAGTTCAGAAAATCAAAAATAGCAGACTCAATCATCACATATCTCTTCCTCAGTGACAGGCACTGTGCTTAGTTACTGGGGATACAGAGAGGGTCTCCTGTCCTTGTGGAGCTTACAGTCTTGTTAGGAAGACAGACAACAAACAAGAGAATTCCAGGGTGGAACTTACGCTATGAAGGACATGAACGGTAACGTGGTGTGATAGAGAGTAAGGGGCGAGGTAGAGGAGAGAGTTGCCGTCCGGTGATGCTCTCCATGAGGAGAGGCCAATTAAGCTGACTTGGGCAGGTATGTCAATTTTGAGGCCACTGCGATCCCATTTCCAAACCCTGTTGGTGAGTCTCCAGCAGCCGCTCATCATTATAATATTAATAATGAGGCAGAATATATGGAGTTCATTTGGAGAGTTTTCTTGGGAGATGTATTAATTGCCTAGAGCTTCTCTAACAAAATACCACAGTCTGGGTGGCTTAAACAACAGAAGTTTATATTCTCACAGTTCTGGAAGCTAGAAGTCTAAGATCAAGATGTTGGCAGGATTCGTTCTTTCTAAGCCGCTTTCTAATCCAAATCCTTGGGTTTTATAAATTAATTAATTACTTACTTACTGAATCAGTTTTTTGGCTGTGTTGGATCTTTGTTGCTGCACGTGGGCTTTCTCTAGTTGCGGCTAGCGGGGGCTACTCTTCATTGCGGTGCGTGGGCTTCTCATTGTGGTGGCTTCTCTTGTTGCGGAGCACGGGCTCTAGGCGCACGGGCTTCAGTTGTGTGGCTCACAGGCTTAGTTGCTCTGCAGCATGTGGGATCTTCCCGGACCAGGGATCGAACCTGTGTCCCCTCATTGGCAGGTGGATTCTTAACCACTGTGCCAGCAGGGAAGTCCCTCTCCTTGGATTTTAGATTGCTACCCTCTCCCCCTGTCTTCACATGGTCTCCTCTTGTGTGTGCACATGTGTGTTCTAATCTCCTCTTCTGATAAGAACATGTTGGATTAGGATCCATTCCAGTGACCTCATTTCAACTTAATTATCTCCTTAAAGACCTTATTTCGATACAGTCACACTCTGAGATATTGGGGGTTGGAAATTCATCATATGAATTTTGAAGGGGCACAACTCAGCCCATAAGGCAAGGAAGAGAACATCTGATTGTAGACCTCTGTATGGATGCAATTTGGGGAGCATTATCTTATCTTCTAGGTACCTTGTAATGTGCTGCACCTGGTGCCTAGGAAAAGGACATCAGATGATACACTGAGGCATTATTTTGCCTTCTTCAGATGAACTGGGCTCCAGTGGTGTGGGTCCTGTTCTGAGTGAGCCTTCTGAGAACCTTGGACTGGGCTAGAGATTCTTTTTTTAAGAAGTTTTACATCTATTATCTCAAAATTGGGAGGTGGATCCGACTATCATTTCTAAAAAGGGTCAGCCAAACATTCCACGTCTAACTGAATATATATTAAGTAAAAGTAATCAAGCTAAATATTAGAAAAACAACACCTAGTTTAGAAAAATCTATTGCTACATTCATAATTTTATACCACAGAAGGAAATCAGTTGACAATTTATTGAATACCATGTGCCCGACACTCTGCTAAGGGGAATCTAGAAGCACAATAATTGATTTATTCTTCCATTCACTCAACAAATATTTATTGAGTCTTGACTGTGGGTTTTGTTTACAATGTTCATTTTTGGAAACAAATCTGGCCGAGTATAACTCCAGCAGGATCTATGCAGCTCTTCTTGTAGAAGCTCTTTTCAAGGCACTGTGGTACTTGCTTGGGGCATGATAGTTGTAAGACAGAGATCTGGGCTCCACAGGACCCAGAGGAGGCTTCCTGGAAGATGAGACCTTGAGCATGGGGTTGGAGGGACATGTAGTTGGAATCCATATATAACAAAGGTGATGAGGAAGATGGAGTGCTAGTTGTGAATATCTGGGAAAGGAACTAGAAGAAGGGAAGCTCCTGAGAGAGATGCTCGCTCCCACGGAATTATTAGGTAGAACCTGTGAGTCTTTGTGGACCTGATTAATAACATGGGTATCAGGGAAAAAGTCCTGGTCTTTGTTTCACACACACACACTCCAGTTGACACTCCCTTAGCCCCTGCACTTACTTTACTTAGGTGTTACATTATCTTAATTATTTATTTAGCTATCTACCTCCCATATTGAGTCTGTGCATTTCTGGGGCACCAGAAGTAGAGCACATTGGCTACTCAATAAATATTTGTTGAATGAGTGAATTTATCAATTTGTGGGTACTTGGAAAGATTTTCCTTGAATAGGTTCTTTCAGAATTTGTAGTAATGATTTTTTTTTTGGAATCAGATAGAAAATGCATCAGTAAATTCTGGTTCATGGTGATAGTATACAGATAAGGTTCTAAAGTCTATTTGGATGTGTGCATCACAAAACATGACCCATGAGAGGGGCTACGGAAGGTATCTTTTATGCATCGTTTAAATGGAAAGTTACTAAAAATGCATGAGAGAGAGGATGAGAGAGCAAGAGAGTGATAAAAGAATCATTCGTCCCACAGAATTGAATTTAGCATTAAAGAAAACTGAGCACCTGAACCATTCACCAAGGGTACCAAAATAGCACTTTCAAAGCTGCTCTCATCTGCAGCGGTGGTGTCATGGGATCAGATTGGTCCAATACAGAAGCTTAGGCCTTGAAGAGATGGGAGAGCAGAGCACAGCAGGCCCTTAGCATCCCCAGGGACCCAAGGTCTTGATGTGCCTCTCCCTCGTGCTTGTAGGCGCCTATTGAACTGTGAGACTCACGTAAATCAATGGAAGTTCCGTGAGAGTCAGGAAAACACGCAGGAAGAACTTCTGAGTCTTAGGGGATTTCAGCTGATTCTGAGAAAATTGGTCCAAAGACTTTGAGACAGATACCACCTGGATAGGAACACTAGGAAACAAAAACTCTCTGGAAAATGAAAATCACTTCTGCGATGAATTATAACTAGAGATAAATGAAGATACCAGTAATTATTTTTACCTGCAAATGAATATCTAGAGACATCGTAACAGAGGATAAAATATGTACATTTAAAATCCATAAATATAATATTTATCTAAAATTTCTTATGTTCAACAATAGGAGTTAATTAACTTATAATACATTCTTATGAGAGATTACAGGGCAGTCATTAAATGTTATATTTTAAAAGAAGTTTAAAAGACATGAGAAATGCTTATGACACAATACATTAAAAAGCAGGTTACAAGCTATGTAAGGATTAAAGACATGATTAAGTAAAAATATGTATAGGAGAAAGACTGAAGTCTCAGCCATCAAAATGTTAATGTTGGTATTTTAATGTTTTAATGTATATTTAAAGTGTATGGTATGTATATATAGGTGGGGAACTATGGCCCACTTTATTGTGTTCCTTTATTTTCTATGCTTTCCTTAAAACATTTGAAATCATGAAAATTTCAGAGAATCAGAGAAGTTAAGAAAATCATAGAACTGACACTTAACGTACCCATCACAAAGATCAAGCGGATGTTAATGTGTCATATTTGCTTCGAATTGCTCTCAAAAACGTACAAGAAATTCAGCATTACAGATAACAGCTTCGGTCCCACCGTAATCTCTTCCCCCACCCTCCTTTGCAGAAGTAGCCCTTGATTTTTATTTTGATACCTGTTTGCCTGGAATAGACACTGCATTTCCCAGGTATTGCCATGTGACTAAATTCTGGCCAGCGGAATTAAAGTGGAAGTTATATACACAACTTCCTGGGAGATTCCTTAAAGGAAGGGGAGGGGGGTTGTCCTCCATCCCTTTCCCAATTTGTGCTAGCTGGACTGTGGTTTTCCTGGTAGGAGCTGTATTGGGCCACCAGGCAGCAGCTGTGTGTTAAGGATGGTGGAACTACAAGACAGAAAAATCCTGGTCGTCATGTTTGCAGAGTTGCCATTACAACCTTAAGCAGCTTACCCAAACTTTACTTTGACAAACAAATGAAATTGTAATTTATTTAAGCCACTATTATTTTAGATTTCTTGTTACTAGCAGCCTAAACTAATCCATTTAATATATGTACCATTCTCACGTGTGTCTTATATTTTTACCACATGTTTGTATCCTAGCCAATTTTCACATTGTGTTAATATTATAACTAGGTGGTATCATACTGTACATATCCTTTTACAACTTGCTTTTTAAAATATTTGACAAGATTTTTTCGATATTTTCCATTTTCTCCTATTAGATGAATTAGAAATGATATTTTATTATCGTTTTCAACTTCTCCATTTTCCATGATGAAAATGTATCACTTTTGTAATTAGGAGACATAAGTACTCAAACATCTCTCTGCTTGAATCTCAGGATATGCATTAAGTGGCTTCAGGGAGTCTAGACATGTATCAAGTATCAGTGGGGAATCTTTCTCATCCATATCGTTCTCTCTCAGTTCACAGAGGTATCTCATTTATTACTCTAGAAATACTGTGTACATTGATAGAGGACAGCAAAGAATTTGTTCTGCTTTAACACTTTTTTTTTTTTAATGAGAGTTTCAAAATCATGGTGCTGAAGTCAGCTGAATCAGTGACCTGTGACTCTGTGTTTCTGGGTACTTTGCCAAAAGATTGTCTTGTTCTGCTGCCCCTTCAGGCAAATCTAGTTCCTTTGTATCCCCTACTCCTCCAGAATATTGTAAAGTGGGAGCAGCATGGTTTTGCTTGATCCCTCTTCTCTCCCACAATGTCCTTAGTGACTCTCCTATAAGTGAATTTGTGCCCCCCTTCTTCTATTTCCAGGGACATCCCCAGCCCATTTGTCTTCCCTTATCCTTCCTGCCACTGATGGCCCTATATCTTGAATCAGCTTCCCACAGACCATGGACTTGAGCCCAGCTGACAGCTTATCATGCTAAATTGCTATCTTGAGGTGGTTGCTTTCTGAAGGGCATTTGTACTTTAATAAGGAGCTCTGGAAGACAGAACTGCCTTTGAGAAAGGACTGAATCATTTTGGGTGGAACTTAAGACACCTTGACAAGTGAAAGAGGTAAAGGTTTGGGGCTCACAGACTCTTCTGGAGGTGCTCAAATGATACCATGAAATTTATTAACATGAATTAATTTGAGAATATTTGACCTGGTACTTAAAAACATACGTGAATGTGAAAAGAATGTGGTAGTTAAGTCTTTCAAAAACAATATTTTACAAAGCCTATGTGTATTTCCAGATCTGCAAGGTAAAATTCTAGCAGGGATGGAAAAAGCCACTGCTGTGCAAAATTTCTACCTGAACATCCTTGTAGTCAAACAAATGTACGCGCTGGAGAAATTTACGCAGGTGAAGACAGACAGCAGTTTAGGTGTGCAGACTGCTAAGCACAGCATGAGCCAGAGGGATTAGGTCACCTGAAGGCCAGGTGACTAGATCAAGGGAAACTCAATGGTTCTATGGACGGATACATTTTGGGGCAATAAGAATAATAAGACCAAACAATAATTAGACCAAATCTCAGCAGTAAGGAACGGGTTCTAGAGACATTGAGCCAAATCTGTTAGTTGGTGTGGAAAAGTTGTAGATTAGGAATTGGGAGCCTAAGTGTCTAGATCCACTTCTGCAGCAAACTAGCCATGTGTTCTTGGGTCTTTCTAGGTCCCAGGACTCTAAAATGGAAGGTTGGGCCATCTAGAACTCTACAAAGTCTCCCAGCTCTAACATTCTCTTATTCAAAACTAGGTCTGGGTCACATTTTGCCTGCTTGGAACAGGGCCCAGGTAATCTATAAGCGTTAGCAACGTATTACAAAATTGCATTGATTCTAGCCTGCATAACAAAAATAATAGCTAACGTATAGCATATATTACATGACAGCATCATTCACATATATTAACGTTCAATTCGCATAACAACCCCGTGAAATAGGTATATTCTTCTACCCATTTTTCAGATGAGACAATCAAGGCTCAAAGAGGTTTAATAAAATCTCCCAGCTCCATAGGTTTTATTAAATCCTTGTGAGTTAGTTCAGGTCTCTGTGACACCTGTAACTTAGTGTCATCTGTAAAATGTAAATAACCAGATCTCTCCTATATATCTCATAGGGTTCTGGTAGATATCAAATGGAACCATGCTTGTAAATGATATTTGAAATGGCTTTTGTATTTTATTTATATAGACATGAGACATCATTAATGATTTACTTTAGAAGAGGGATCAGATATGGTTAAGCCCTCAAATATGGAATGGCAGTGGCAGTAAATGAGTGGAGCTTGGTGCTTTGTCTCAGGAATTTTATTCCTTTACCTTTACTGTTGCTGGAGGTGGGGAGTGTTGTACTACATATATATTCTTCCTCCTGCTCCCAGAGATGGAAAAATATATGATTTTGTTTATATAACCAAGGAATCTATCTATCTATCTATCATCTATCTGTCTTTCTATCTATCCATCATCTATCTATCTACCTAGGAGAACTATACCACAGGTACATTGTTCTTGTAAATAGATGTGCTTGGGCTGGTGGGACCCTCATGTGGCATCCTTTGGAAACATTTCTTATTGTTTCTGGATGTACAAATCAAAGACACCAAGAGTGACATAATTTAAAACTAATTTTGGTCTAATAAAATTTAGATTTAAAAATTTAATTTAATAATTCTCACTATTGCAATTTTATTTTTCCTATGAAATAATAGAACTTTCTTTGTGAAAATAGAAAAGAGAAGAGCAAACATTTTCGAATGTATAGCTGAACTTTGACCAGATTAGTATAGTCCTATTTTCCATGCCTTAAGGCCACCTGCAAAAATCTTAAATAAAAGTTATAGGCATGCACTTATTTCTTCAAGTCCAGTGGAAACATTCATATAGAGAGGTTTTATATAAATCAACTTTGATTTAAAATGCTTCCAAGGGCAAAACAGTGATATCAATGTCCTGTGGTCTGTTGTACTCTTATTTAGACTTTTTCATTAAGAGGAGAAAACTTATCAACCACAGGCTTTTATTGTTTAAAATTTATTTCACTTTGTTCACACAAATTTAATTATTCCAGAAATCAGAATTCTGGTGTAGGTCACTGCTATAGATACAGCTTTTCTCATGTGAATTCCTGGAAGCTTGTTTTATTCACAGCATTCTTATTTACATAATATTTGACACATGAAAAATACACACACACACACACATATACACTTAGAAGCTTGAATGAAACTGTAAGAAACATTTGTGAAATTACCTGTTTTTCCCTGATTCCCTCATTCTGTTATCAAAGGTAACCACTCTCCTGAACTTTTGTGTTATTCATTCCTTTGCTTTTTTTTCTTTAAACAGCTTTACTGAGATATAATTCATATACCATACTACTCACCCATTTAAAGTGTACAATTTAAAGTTTTTAGGATATTTACAGTAGTGCAACCATTGCCACAATCAATTTTAGAACATTTTTATCACCTCCAAAAGAAACACAGTGCCTGTTAGCAGTTACTACCCTTTCCTCCCCAACTCCCCTCCCCTCCTCTTTAAAATACAGTTGTCCCTCGTATCTGCCAGGGATTGGTTCCAGGACCTTCCATGGTTATGAACATTCATGGAATCTTGGGTCCTATATGAGCCCTGGCATTGATATCCCCAGTTCCACATCTGCGGATTCAACCAATTGCAGATGGTAACATAGTACAAGATCCCTGGTCTGGTGGAATCCAGAGAGGCACAACCTGCAGATAGGGAAGGCTGACTGTATATCTTTTTACCAAAGACATACTTACACATATGCTTTTACCACAATATATACTTAGCTTTGATTTTATTTGAATTTAATATGATTTTTCTCGTACTTGATGTACTCTTTTTTTCACTCAGTGTAATATTTCTAAGCATCCATGTCCTTGTACATAGTTACAGTTAATTCAGTTTCAAAGTAGTGTAATTCCAGTATTTAGATAAACCACAATTTATTTATCTATAACCTTGATATAAACTTGATTTCCTGAACTTTTTTTGCTGCAATCCCTCTGTTCTGAATGATTTTGTCCATGTCTCCCGGTATACACATGCAAGGGGTTCTCTAGCATCTAGCTGGCACTGTAAATTACAAATTCAACTTTACAAAATAACGCACAACTTTATCGCAAAGTAGTTATAATTCATACTTTCATTAGTTGAGTGGTGGATTCTTTTTCAACATTCTTGCCAGCATTTAGTATTATTAGGTCTCTTCTTTTTTGCTCACGTAATGGAGGCAAAATGGTATCTCGTGTTTCAGTGTTTTCCTGACTGAGAATGAGGCTGAACTTTTCATATTCTTACTTGCAATTCTTGTTTCCTCTTCTCTAAAATGCCTGCTCTTATCTTTGCCTGTTTTTTCCCATTTGGCTGCTTCTCTTACTGATTAGCAGCATTTTATACATTTCAAATACCAAACCATTTGGGGTTATATATGTGGCAAGTCCTTCTCCAAGTTTCAAGTTTATGTCTTTGTGTTTCTTCTTGTGCTTGCTTCCGACAAATTATCATTTACTTTTATGTATTCAAAAATTTCTATTATAGTTTTTTTGACCTATGAGCAATTTAGAAGCCTGTTTTTCATTTGAGTTAATAAAATCTAACTTACAATAATTTATTCAATTCCAACTTGATTGTACAATGGTTAAAATTAGAAATTTGTTGGTGCTTATTTTAAAGTATCTGTGTGGTCACAGTTTTGATAAAAGTGCCATGTGTGGTTGGGAGAACTATATATTCTCTAATTGTTGGGTACACGTCCTGTTTATGTTTTTTAAGTCAAGTATGTAATTTAAAATTTTATATATTTACCAAGTTTTTGTCAGTTTGAACTATCAATAACTGTAGTATATGTAGTATATGTATAGAAATGTTCCATTATAGTGATGGATTTGCTAACTTTTATCTGTAGTCTTACCATTTTGTTGTTTTATATATTTTGAGTCTTTATTTGGTGTAGGTAATTTTTGAATTTTTACGTGTTTCTGTTGAGATGAATCTTTTATCATAGTGACATACTTCGTTTCAAAACTATGTATTTCTTAAGTCCATTTTTTTCTGAATTAATATATTTCTGCTTTCTTTGGTTCATGTTGACCTTGTATATTTTTTCTCCTTTTACTTTCAGCTTTATCAACTTTCATCCTTTTACTTCCAACCTTACCATGTCCTCATTTTAGAACTTTGTTTTGTGAATAGCATATAATCAGTCTGATTATCTATATTCCTTAGCTGAAAATTTTGATTCATTTACATTTATTTTTATTACTAGTAAATTTGGATTTATTTCTATCATATTACTTTGTAGTTTTTCTATATCTTGACTTTTTGGGTTGCTCTTTCTCCAAATTGTTTGAATTTATTTGTTTTCTTTTCTTATTCTATTTTTTTCTTCCACTTGTTTGGAAGATATAGACTATGTTTATTTTTTTAGGGTGACACTTAAAATTCTACTATGTATATTTATCTTAACAAAGTCCAAAGTCATTCTTACCTAAATGCTTTTCCAAACAATACAAGAACTTAAAAATACTCTATATCCTCATAACCTACCCCCAGATTACCTTCTATTTTTGTCCATTATTTTAGACATGAACATCATTATTATTTTATACAATTTTTTTAGATTTACATACATGTTTTCCAGTTTCTGTTTTTCCCCATTTTTTTTTTTTTTTTTGCATCTTAGATATCCTGTACTGAGCAGTTTCTTTACTTCAGAAAATAAGGAAACAAATCTTCCACAAGTAAAAGTCTGCTGAGTAAGCTCTGTTAGTATTTGTTTATTTAAACATATCTTAATTTTATCCTCATTCTTAAAGGATAATTGCTGGATATTTTGTTTTAGGTTCATGTTTATATCTCTTAGCCTTTTGATGACATTCTTCCACTATCTTCTAGCTTTCATTACTGCTGTCAAGAATCTTGCTGTCCATCGAATTGTTTCTCTGCAGGCGATAGACCTTTTTCTTTATATACTTTATAATCCTTTATTTTGATATTGGGTCATTGGTATTTTGCTGTTTTGCTATCATATGTCTAGGTGTGAATTCATTTTTATTTGCGCTGTTTGATAAAAGTTTTGCATGCTATATCTGAAGAATTTTGCCTTTCATCAGTTACAGAATGTTGTTAGATAGTCTCTTCCTGAATACTGCCTCACCTCCATTCTTCTCATTCTCTTCTTCTGAGAATAGAGTTAGATGATTTCTTTTTTTTTTTTTTTTTTTTTTTTAAAAGGATTTTCTTATTTATTTATTTATTTATTTATTTATTTATTTATTTTTGGCTGTGTTGGGTCTTCGGTTCGTGCGAGGGCTTTCTCCAGTTGCGGCAAGCGGGGGCCACTCTTCATCGCGGTGCGGGGACCGCCCTTCATCGCGGTGCGCGGGCCTTTCTCTATCGCGGCCCCTCCCGTCGCGGGGCACAGGCTCCAGACGCGCAGGCTCAGCAATTGTGGCTCACGGGCCCAGCTGCTCCGTGGCATGTGGGATCTTCCCAGACCAGGGCTCGAACCCGTGTCCCCTGCATTAGCAGGCAGATTCTCAACCACTGCGCCACCAGGGAAGCCCCTAGATGATTTCTTAACCTTCTCATTTTATCCTCCATGCTTCATCCTCTCTGTGCTACACTGTAACTTTTAAATATCTATCACTCAGTTCTCTAATTTTTTCTTCAGCTATATATAATCTGCTGTCCAGTATTTCAATTGAATTTTAAATTTAAACACTCATATTTTTTATTTCTAAAAGTTTGGTTTGATTCTTTTTTTTTTTTTTTTTTTAAAGGATTTTCTTTTTTATTTATTTATTTATTTGTTTTATTATTTTTGTCTGTATTGGGTCTTCGGTTCGTGCGAGGGCTTTCTCCAGTTGCGGCAAGCGGGGGCCACTCTTCATCGCGGTGCGGGGACCGCTCTTCATCGCGGTGCGCGGGCCTTTCTCTATCGCGGCCCCTCCCGTTGCGGGGCACAGGCTCCAGACGCGCAGGCTCAGCAATTGTGGCTCACGGGCCCAGTTGCTCCGTGGCATGTGGGATCTTCCCAGACCAGGGCTCGAACCCGTGTCCCCTGCATTAGCAGGCAGATTCTCAACCACTGCGCCACCAGGGAAGCCCCTGGTTTGATTCTTATTCAAATCTTCCTGATAATTTTGTAAAGACTCTTGTTGCTTGCTAATTTTAAAAAATTACATGTTGTAAAAAACATTTCATATTTTATCTTCTCTTAGAATTATTTTAATATTGAAATTATCAGGACACTAAATCTATGGATTTTTGTTTCTGCTGAATTCACTTATAGCTACTGTTTCCTTGTGTGTTTGTTGATTTTTGTTGCTTTTATTATGAGCTCCTATTTAGTTCAACTTAATCCCTAGGAATCATGTGAGCCTAAATTGGGGATGGTTTCTTTCGGGGAGGATTTGCGTTTGCTACTCCTTAGAACTAGGAGTGAAGTGCTACTGACCTGGGACTTCTTTAGCTTATTTGGAGGATCCACGCTAAAGCATATTTTCCAGATTCATTTCCCCCAACTTGCAGCATTCACAAAACTCAGCCACCTCAACCCTGTACTAATACTGGAATTTACCCTTGGGTTAGTTCCAGATTTTGTGTTCTTATCAAACACCCTTCCAGCTTTGGTATCATCTTGCTATTCCTTTTCTATTTCTTTTTGTCTTCCTTTTAAGATTTTCCTCACTTTGGTATTCTCTGCCTTGCTTTAAAAACTTGTTGTTATAGTTAATCTAGGATCAGTGTGTTCCTAGTCCTCTGTATTGCCAAAATCTGATATATCCCAGGTCTTCTTCACTTACAGCAATAAACACAGCTCTCAGAGTCTTTATTTTCACACATACTTTTTGAGCACTCATGATGTGCCAGGATCTGTGTTAAGTGCTATATGGAAGATATTCTTGTTCTTGAGAGCTTGGAGTCTGGTAGAAAAAATGGACATGTATACCAGAAATTATTCTACAAGGCAGCATGAAATATGTGCTAAAATAGAGGCACAACTATGGTGCACAGCAAAGGCTAAGGAGTGAAGGCTTGACTACCACTGGGAAAGGCTGTGAACTGTAAGGCTTTCAGGATCAAGCTCATGCATTGAATATAAGCTTCCATTTCATAACAGTCCAAGGGTATGCAGCTGGGCAGGAGTTAAATCAAGTCTCTTTCATGTTAAGAGTGACTGATGTGAAGGGCACAAGCTTCCTGCAGAAATCTGAGGAAACATTCCAGACAGACCATACGGCTCTTCTAGTCACAAACCTCCACTTGTACTAGGAAATTATTTAGAAGGTGCATGGTTGAGAGAAGGTGGAACACTTAGGTATTTCAAATATTTCTCAGGAAAAAAAAAATAGCCAATGCTTATCTGCTCTAAAAGGGAACTTCTAACTTGACTACTGTTTGTATACTGGTGTTTTCCATTATAACCCCATTTGAGAAGGTTGTAACTTGACTGTAAAAATTTCCTCTAGATGAAAACTTGGCATACCAGAGTGCTCCCTTTGAATAATGCCCATCTTAAAAAACAAGCAAACAAATAAACAGATTTGGTTTGCATTAGCCAAACTGTTTGAAAGTCAGAAGACAACAAAGCCCTTAGTATTGGAGATATAGATGTTTGCATTCTTTACCGCATGAAAGCTAAAACAAACAAACAAACAAACAAGAATCAAACTTATTTGTCTTCTTAATGTGCACCCCAGGGATGATCAGAAGAATCAATATATTTAATACTAAGCAATTCTGCTTTGCATTAAAAAACTAAAAGGAGACACTGAGGGATGGAGAAGGATGTTCCACTCGAAGGCAGTCACATGCTGTATCAGACCCTTGGGACAAAGCTGGAGCTGTTGTTTACTTGGTAACCTCAGTTTTCACATGCCTCTTTTCTTGAGGTGCTGAATATAATTCTAGTGACTAATGTTACGTAATTCTGGATATGAAAAAGTGACTTGAGAAAGCCATCTGGTCTACCACCAAAGCATGCGTTGGCTCTTTTGTATCCAGAGTGAGTTGGTATGTGTATCTATAAAGTGGTGCCTTTCTAAGAATTGTGAAGGATACATTGGATTATATGCCATCAATTCTCAACTTAATGGCTGGCTGTAGAATCTCACTGTGGAGTGAGATGTGACTCTCTGAGCTGTGATAACAGCAACAGGAAGTAGAAGAAAATTTTATTCTTGCCCTTTAAAGTTATAGAGTTAAAGAGGAAATTAGAAAAATGGAGAGCAGATTAGTGTTTGCTAGGGGTTAAAGAGGAGGCCTGGGACAGAAAGTGGGTGTGGCTATAAAAGGGCAACATGAGGGATTCTTGTGGTGATGGAAAAGTTCTATATTTCAACTGTATCAATGACAATATTTTGGTGGTGATATTGTACTCTAGTTTTTGAAGATATTACTATTGGGGTGGGGGACTGGGTAAAGGGTGCATAGAATTTCTCTGCATTGTTTCTTTTTTTAAAAAGTTAATTTTTTTCCAGCTTTACTGAGATATAATTGACTTGTAACTCTTAAACTAATTAAACAAGGAAGTCATTAGACTGAGGTGGCTCTAATACCTTAGTAGTCTGCGTAAGCAAAGCAAAACCTAAGCCCATAATACCTCAAGGTGAAGAAATCAAAACCTAAAGACAACCAATCACAAACAGCCATTTTGGCTTTCCCAAATAAGGCAACCACGTAAGCTGTAGCCAATCAGATAATTTCCTTACTTTGCTTCCACCTTTTCTCTGTAAAATCTCTCCCCAGCTCCTATCTGTGGAGTACTCCCAACCACTTCCAGTTTGTTGCTGCCCAATTTGAATCACGTTTTGATCAAATAAATTTTTGAAAGTTTAATATACCTCAGTTCATCTGTTAACATAACACTGTGTAAGTTTAAGGGGTGCAATGTGATGGTTTGATACACCTGTGTATTGCTAAATGATTACCACAATAAGGTTAGTTATACATCATCTCACATAGTTCATACATACAATGTGTGTGTGTGTGTATGTGTGTGTGTGAGAGAGAGAGAGAGAGAGAAAACTTTTAAGATTCACTCTCTGAGTAACTTTCAAATATACAATACAGTATTGTTAACTGTAGTCACCATGCTGTACATTACATCCCCAGGGCTTATTCATCTTATAACCGGATGTTTGTACCCTTTGACCGTCTTCACCTGTTTGCCCTACCTCCCACCCCTTTGTATTATTTCTTACAATTTCATGTGAATCTATAATCATACCAAAATTAAAAGTTTAATTAAAAATAATATTATGTTTACTTGAACAATACATATTATAAAAAGCAAAAGTGGGAACAACATGGCATCTTATAGAACAGGGATCAGTAAGCTATGGCCGGCAGGCCAGGTCTGGCCCACTGCCTGTGTTTGTAAATAACCTTTTATTGGAACACAGCCTTGCTGGTTAACTTATCTATTGTCTGTGGCTGTGATTTACTGCAGTGGCAAAACTGAATAGTTGCAATGGAGACTATAGGACCCACAAAGCCTAAAGTATTTACTATCTTGCCCTTTATAGAAAAAAATTTGCTGATCCCCTAATCTAGAATGTAAGCTCTATAAGAGCAAGTAAAGCATCTGATCAGCTTGTTCATCACTGAATGCCTGGCACACTGCCTAGCATGCTGCGGGTGCAAAATCATCTTTTGCTGAATTAAGGAAGCAGCGTATTATGAAATGTGAGTTTGCCATGGAGAGAATAATTGAAAGAATTTAAAACATCCTCTTGGGATCGTGACTGTACATTTTCTGAAGGCAATGACAACAGAAAAACAGTGATGTGATGCCTGCTGCCTTTTGTAGACCGATAAAGGAAGAGGATTTCAGGTCTTACGTAAGCCTGTAGTACCTATGTTGAGACCAGTGAAATGGAAAGAGTTTTTAAAGGCACGAATTAACTATGTAGAGGGTCTAATGTAATTCTAATTCACCATTAGTCAGGCATATTATTTTCCTTTTAGGTTCACAACATGTAGTAATAGTTCAGTCTTGAGATACACTTGTAGTTAAGTCACTAAAACTGATGAATTTGGTCAGAAGATTTACACCTGTTTATAGGGAAGGCACCTTATTATCTCATTATTGTGACATCTCACTTGTTCAAGAGGAGAATTGTTGAAAACAGGAGTGAGATAATTCAAAAATTTAAGTTGGCCATAGTTTTGAAATTTTGATGATACCAATGAAGCTTTCCATTTAAATGGAATCTTTAGCAAATATTCTGCAAGGTGAAACTGTCCTTTGATAATATAAGCTTCTAAGTTGCTAGCTAAAATTTGACTTTCTCCAAGGGTGGGATAATTTGATCATACTAGAGTCTCAAGAATAATTTCCAGGGATTATGGTTGCTGTTGGGAAGATGAGAAGAAGAAGTAATGAAAGCAGAGTTTGGAGCCAGACAAAACTGAATTTGAATCTCTGGGCCAGGAACAATTTAATTATTCTTGCTGGGGCTCATCTGAAATGAGAAAATGATTCCTGTCTCAGAAGGATGTTCTGAGGATTAAATAAGGATGGAGCATGCTTAGGACATAGTACCTACTCACAGACATTCATCAAATGGTAGTGCCCTTTCTTTGGACCAAAAGACAAAAGAAACAGAGGTGAGAGGAAGGAGGGTCTTCCAGGTGACTGCTGAAAGGAATACTATCCCCTGAATGACACTATGTCTTAGCTGTTTCCCTGGGGGATATTAGGACTGTTATTTGTATTGTGCCTGAAGCATTGCTATGTAGTGTAGCTAAATGGTGGGCCTGCACTATGTCTCTTAAAGATCATTTTATTCATGGAATGTAACATAGGTGCCTAAACAAAACAAACACAAAACCTTCTCCTTGGTGTGGTACATTGAGCTAAAGAGAAGTTTCCAGTGAAACTCTTGTTTGCTGATGCTGGCCTAACATGAAGACTGTACGGCTGAACAGGCTGAAATTCATTCATTTTGTTCCTTGGTGCATCCCAACTCCTCCATTTTTGGCATTTTGTCTCAACCCGTGGGCATATGGTTGCCCAAGTTGTTTGATTAAAATATGTGTGTGTGTGTGTGTGTGTGTGTGTTTTATGAGGGGTAACAACTGAAAATTTAATAGTAAAAATAGATCTCATTCCCTTAGGAATTCAGGAGAATAAGTCTGAAACCTGGTCTGGAACTGGCACTTCAGAGAGACTTCATAGCCAGTTGTCTAATTCTACCTAAGTAGGTTTTAACTTCTGATGTAGTATTGACATATCCATAACAGGAGCTATTGACCACTACACATATGTCTCATCTTTCTATTAGTATCTGATCTAACGTCATTGTTTGAAATTTAATAGTTAAGAGGGGAGTCCTTGAAAACGTACGGTTGCAGCTACCAGCAGACATTGTTTTGAGAATGGCTAGTGGCATCCCGAGTCTGATATAGCTCAGAAATTCAAGTTCAACAATACAGGAATGTGGGGACTTCCCTGGTGGTCCAGTGGTTAAGACTTTGCCTTCCAACGCAGGGGCTGCTGGTTTGATCCCTGGGCTGGCAGCCAAGATCCCACATGCCTCACAGCCCAGTTTGGCATTATGATATGAAATTTATCAGAGACCTGCGCTTGCCAAAAGGTCCTTTACATAGATCTTCTTGAAGATGGAGCATTTTGCAAAGTGTTAGAGCACAACAGTAACTATCTATAAATCACATAAAGACTTAAAAGGTCATGGTTAAACATTGGATCACAATGTAAATGACAAAAGAAACCATTATTGCTGTTACATACAACATTTAAAAATAACTAGAATTGTGACTGATAAAATTTTACCAGGACATACTAGATTTTTAGGAATTCCATGTAATTTAACGTACTACTCAAACATTTCTCTCTGAGATGGCTCAAGGGCCTTCTAAAGCATCTCAAAGTTAGCTGGAGATCAAAAGAACTGTTAGAATTGGGCAAACACTTACTCACTGAACCAAAGTAAAGAGATTTCAAACAAAAATACAGATCACAGACACAGGCAAAGGAACTCACAAGCTGTTATCAAAAGCAGCATTCCAAGAAAACTTTGGAGGGAGAAACCAAATCCAGGCTTGCCCTAACCCACTTCCAACAAAATCCATCTTAGAAAATCCTGGTCATGCACAACTCTTTCCTCAGTGTTCCCTTTTCACAAATGTTCATCACCTTCTGTATCCAACTTATGTTGCCCCTTATTTTTTTCCGCATTCAGACACAACCAGCTCTAGTACAAAGTGACTTTCTTTTCTCTTTGTACCATCAGCCTAGCTTTGTACCTAGCTTCTCACTTTGTTTATAACGTAGCTTCATAAATGCTTGAACGTATGGAACTACTTTTGTCTTTCTCTTCCTGTGACAAAATAACTCTAGCTGAAGGATAGTATAGTCATTTAGGCTACCATTCAAAGACCACCTTTCCTCATTTTTCAAGAATGTGTGTGTGTTTTTTAATTTATTTATTTTTGGCTGCATTGGGTCCTCATTGCTGCTCGTGGGCTTTCTCTAGTTGCGGCGAGCAGGGGCTACTCTTTGCTACGGTGCGTGGGCTTCTCATTGAGGTGGCTTCTCTTGTTGCAGAGCACAAACTCTAGGCGTGCAGGCTTCAGTAGTTGTGGCACGTAGGCTCAGTAGTTGTGGCTCGTGGGCTCTAGAGCGCAGGCTCAGTAGTTGTGGCGCACGGGCTGAGTTGCTCCATGGCATGTGGGATCTTCCTGGACCAGTGCTCGAAGCCGTGTCCCCTGCATTGGCAGGCGGATTCTTAACCACTGCGCCACCAGGGAAGTCCCAAAATATGTGTGTTTTTTAAAAATAACTTTTTTGCTGTACAGCAGAAACTAACACAACATTGTAAATCAACTATACTCCAATAAAAATTAATAAAAAAAGAGCAAATAACAGTTGACTTTTACACAATTAGATTGCTTTTTATACCAGTAAAAGTGAACTATAATAAATTCCTGTCCCTAAACTAAAGAAAAACAAAAACAAACAAACCAACCCTTTTTGTTACAAAGTCTATATTGTGATGGGAGTCCTTTTCTTTGATCGAGTTAAACATGAAACAGTGAGAAATTTCTCCAAGAGACAGTGTTTTGTCCTTTCCAAGCCTGAGGGTTTGACCTTGAGTTAGTTCCTGCAGCAACACCGTAGTTGCTGTTAGTTTTACAGGCTGCCTGTCCATGACAGTGGCCATTTTACACATTCAGCATGAGGCTGAATTATGATGAAGCATGTTTACCATGGATAGCAGTTTATTATTGTACTAAAACATATTTAAGGAGAAAATGTGACAAGAAGAAAGGTAGACAGAAGGTGCTGTGACTATCTAGGTACTGTGATTATTACCTTACCTAAGCTAGGGAAAAATAATAAAGCAAATCTCAGGCTGTAGACTGTGTCACCATTGGATAAATAGCTAATGTAAGAACACAAGCTCACCCGGTAACAAAACTACCCAGCAGCCACTAGGCATCGCCAGTATAGCACACACACTAGCTTTGCGCGTTTAGGAAATCTTTTAAAATTATTAGATGAAGCCAGTATATTTTTTTCATTTTCTTTTGTAACTCTATTTGTCATGTTTGTAATTTCCAAGACCCAAAGCCACATTGCTAGAAAAATGTTCCACCACTGAACTCCTGTTTTCTCTTTCCCAAATCGCCATAAGTTTCACTCTGAATTATTTGATTCACTTTACAAATGTTGAATATTATAGGGAGAAATAGAACTGAGGAATGGTGTCCTTCCAGCTGGTATGTTAATTGGACACTGTTTATTCAACAGCAGCGTTAAGAATATCAAAGTCTCATCACTAGTCCTCTCTGAAAAGCCTCTGCGAATAATAGCACTTCTATAAAACTTAAGGCCTGAATGTTTCTTGCTTATGGGTAACATAGTATTAACATATTAAAATCTAGTAACCGGTACTAGAATATGTGTTTGGAAAGGCTGTCAAAGTGCTAATGGTAGTAGTTTTGGAAACTCCACATCTGCCACCGGATTAATTACTCACATAAAACATTATCATTTCCTCACATCTCCTCTGAGAAGGAGCGGCTGCTAGAGTGATTTATGGCCCTGAGTGATATACAAAGGAATAAATGGGAATGAGACCCAGTGGACTGAGAGATCCGATCTTGATTCATATTAGAACAAGTTGAAGGACCTAGGTGGGGTAACATTTATTTCTTGAGGCCCATAGGCAATTAAAAAGAAATGTCTGGTACAAACTCTGGGAAACTAATTGTTTAAATGGCCACGACTGCCTTCCCCCAGAGGCCTTTGTATGGGAGAAGATGCGGGTGGAGGTAAAGCTAGGTCACAGTGAACCTGGCCGCCAGGGGTTGATGAACTGGCTGCTATTTATCGATGCCAGGTTTTCTAGGTCCTCCAACCTGTTGTTTTCATTTGTTGAAGTACAGATCAGAGGTGACTTCCAAGGTCTGCCCTGGCTTCTCTCCCTCTTTCTGGTCTACTTTCTGCTTGATGTCAGGGTGATGTGAACTCCATTTTCAGAGGATGGAGGCAAAGAAAAGTGTAAGAATTTGAAAGAAAATTTATCGTGTATAATTAAAACTAGGAGATGACAGTTCAAAGGTGAGAACCCAGCCTGCAATTAAGGCTGGTGAGAAGACTTAAACAAGCTATTATATGGCAATTAACACAAATGGGAACAGGAGGTAATCTGTTGATTGCGTCTCTGAGCATCTCTCATGTGGTCCATCACTCCAGTCAAGCATCTTTGTCAGTCCCCAAACCACCTCCATTTTACAATAAATTGGCCAACCTGTTTCTGGTTCTTCTGTGTTTCAGATGAGAGTGAAATGGACTTCCCAAATAAAACAAATCCTTGGGTTTAGAAAATTCATCCCATTTCTTTGTTGTCTAATTTCCCTTTTTTGTTTCCCCCCAAAGGCCTCTTTTGGCGGGGGTGGGGGGTGGGGTGGGGGGGTGGGGGGATGGGAGGGGGAGGGCAGATTTTCACAACTGGGACTTGGGAGGTTAAAGCTATGGCACGTACTAAAGAAACCAAGACAATTCTCAAAGTCTTTCAGCATCATTATAATTAGAGAAGCAATTACAGTGAAGTTAGTGGTGATTTAAATTGATCAGCTGGATATCAGATGATGAGTTGTTTGGAACTGGCACATCTAATGAATATCTACTTGGTGAGCAGACTTGCCTTTCAGTAAACAAAGATAAAACCTGGCCCCTGGCTGGCCAAATTCATGAGCCTGTGAACCTGTGGGAATACTATTTATGCAGGCGACACAAGGCTTAGCCCTGTGGGTTTTTCAGGGAGAATAACATTGGAAGTGCATCCTGTTGAGTCTGTGCCCCCCCAGTTAAATTTCTGCTGCATTGATTAAGTATGTAAGTACTACTCTTTTCACGGAAAATCTTGGGAGAATCTATTAGAACCTTACGTTGTATTCTTAAAGTATCCACGTTTTTATCTCACTTGAGTATATGTCCTTT
Organism: Balaenoptera acutorostrata; assembly: GCF_949987535.1. Taxonomy (NCBI): domain Eukaryota; kingdom Metazoa; phylum Chordata; class Mammalia; order Artiodactyla; family Balaenopteridae; genus Balaenoptera; species Balaenoptera acutorostrata. Next base: position 111,249,493 of record NC_080065.1, on the reverse strand, counting down.
TTCATTAGATGCAATGTAGCCCAGTGGTTTGCTGATTTTCCAAGGACTTAACACAAGCCTATGCAGAATCATCTTGGCCCTGAGGATGGAGGTAACAAGGGAGGTGGGGATGGACAGAGGGAGGGGGTGACAGAGAAAGAGAGGGAGAGAGAGAAATGTGAATGACTGACTATGTTTTGTTGAGAAATTATGAATTGTTATGAATTGAATCTTGAGGTTTGAGCTGTTGTTTGTTGCTACTGGGACCCCAAGAACCGTGTTGAAACTTGAATTTTGTGGTTAAACCTTGGCATTTTATAGAATTCAGAAGAATTTCTTGGACCCTATTGTCCATGCATCATGACATCACTGACCTTTTAAGGTATTAGCGCTACTATTTAAGACATTGAGATTTTGTCTTATTATGTGTCCTTTGATATCAGAAATCTGCATCCTGGGTGATTTAATATTGCCCCGTTTCGTCTTTAAGGCTTAGGAAGCAATAGATCTAGTGAATGTAATTTCTCAAGCCTTGAATAAAAACACTGGGAAAAAAAAAAGACCTAGCAGGAATTCTGGCTTCCTTTCCTTCTCTCCTTTTTAATTCCAGTTATAGGGCTTTTATCATAAGTAAAAATCCTCTGAAGTTTACATCTTCTATTACATACTCCCAGTACTTCAAAATCCATGTATGTGTTCTCACCAGAAGTGTTAAACTTTTGAGAGAAGCAGGTCTGACGATTGAGCGTCTGGCTGGAAATCATTTACTATCAATGGTCACTCAGCTCAAGATAGTATCACTGAAATGACTTAGGAAGAAAAATCAATAATACTCACATATTGTGCAGTCCTCTTAGAGGATCATCTGTGTTACCTCACAAAAGTATTCCTTGTTCCAAATCATTCTTTTGAAATAAAAGAAGAAAAAAGGCAACGTAAATCATAGCTCATTTTCTCTTATGCCCTTATTTTAAGTTTTTTTTTGTTGCGGGGGGAACCAAGTCTCATGGAGAATAGATAAGAGCAGATACACGTAAGATGGAAGGCAAATGTGAGTGTACTTGTGTTTTAATTTCAATTTCTCATGTTCTCAACTGAGAAAAAAATTCACCTGGTGCATATTTAATAATATCTCAGTTTCAAAATCGTTGGACAAAGGAGAAATGGTTTTATCCCCATAGAATGGCTTTCATGAGTGGAGGAGTGACTACACACACAGACATATATAGTCACGTGTAGAGCTCAGTGGGTCATTGTCACTCTCACTTTCAGATAGACATTCAAACTTTCATTGTTCCCTAAATTTAATTCTCACATATTTATCCCCTAGCCTGGATCTGGAACAAATTCTGGAACAGGGTTCTGATGAAATGAGGTGGGACTGGGCCTGTCTCATCTGGGAGAGGAATGAAATAGTTATTGGAGTGTGAAATTGGACGCCTCTGGAGCACGCATATACCAAAAACTGGATGAACGAGTCCGCTGGACCAGATTTCCCTCAATTGCACAAAAGGAAAAGCCTAGGAAGAATGGCCTAATCTTGCAATTGACTTGGAACTCTCCTTGGTGCTGAGATAGCACCTGAGGCAGTGCTCTCCACATGGTGCCGATCTAAGTGTGTTTGGTGGGTTGTGCTAGGGCAGTAATTCCTGTAGTCGGTCGTGTACCATGGGGTTGCAGGAGCAAAGTGTTTTACAAGGAAAAAGGACACAACATTAAATAAGTTTGAACTCATGGTGGAGAACGTTATTCCTTCTGAAAGTCCTGTTCTCCACCCCTCCCATCAGTGTTCACGTGCCTGTTAGAACTCAGATGATCCCATCTCCTCCCACCCTCTCCTCCTTGTGTGCTTTATTTATTTTAATGAGATGAAAGATCTAGGTGTGTTTATTACTTTATCTGAATTTTACTTGCATCTCTGATGGCTAGCTTTGGAGGATTTCGGCCCCGGTTTTCATTTGAGAAACCTAATGCATCCCCTAATAGAAAGCACTAAAGGATGATTCCATTCTACTCTCTTCCTTTATTTTTGACACCTTCATTGGGCATGTGCTTCAGTTGAACTATTCATCTCAGTAATACCAAACTCAGTTCAGAGAAAGCCAGGGCTAACTTGGACTTTCTTACATGTGCTTTCAGCTATTGCTTATTATCTACGCTTTGTTGTTCTCTTTCCGACTGATAACAGAAATGCCAACATGTTGGTGAAAATGGTGCTGTTCTAATAGCTTCCTCTGTCCTAAAATAGAATGATTAAAGCACTACAGCCTCTTCTTTTGCAGTGCATGTTTATTTAATGTAAATTGGCTGAAACACAGTTGATAAATAGGGAATGGTGTCAGTATAATGCACAAGTCATGTTGATTTGCATAGGATTTTCCCAGGCATGTTAATGTTTCGAAGTCATTGGAAGCAAGCTCCCTCACAATTAAAGTGAAAGCTTTGGCTGTATATGAAGACTTCAAGAAAAAAAGCTGAATATCCTGTAGAACCGACCACCTTTAGTGCTAGTTATGGCTGTTTAGTGGCTTCAAGATTGGCTATATTTTTCAACGTGTTAAGCTAGCTGAAGGAAGCCAAAAGTATAGATAAAGAAGCCAAAAAGATATTTCCTCCTGTATTAAAACAAAAGTTGTGATTTTCAATTTTGACGAAACTGGTCTTTATTAGCAGCACATACCTTCAAGGACTTATATCTGAAAGGGTGAAGCTGGGGCCTCAGGTTGAAGACTGCAAATGACCAACTGATTGTGGTGTCACAACGCCATTGGAAAGTTAACTGTGTCAGTTAACTTATTTAAGTTAAACTGTGTCAGTTTATTTATGAGAGTTGTTATGCTTTTTGTTAGGGCTTTAATAACAAAGTTCCATAACTTTTGTCTCAATTTCCCTGACATTATTTTCCCCCAAAGTCCTGTTGCTTTTCACGTGCAATTTTACAGAATGCAAGGTTTTGGGGTATGCGTACATGAAGTTACCACAGAAATGCCTGTAAACATCTTAAATAGTTCAAATTCATATCCTTGGGGCTGTATGTAACCAAATGTTTCACCAGCACAGAAAAGGCAACTCATGACAGCACTGCATAGGAGATGCTGTAGTGAGAGGTGCTTGGCAAAGGAAGGGTCTCTAGTATTCCACCCCTGGTGTCACAAATGCACTGGGCACCTACGTTAGTGATTTTGGTGGCCTCTATATTCTTTGTCGTATCCTGTGGGAGAGAGGTGCTGCTAACTGTGTTTTAGATGATTTAGGAACCTTTCAATCCAGGAGAGTTAGCCTTTGTTCCTCGACATGCTCTCTGTTGCATCTGAGATACAAGTAATCTCTCTATTGAGTGTTGTGTCTGCTGTGGTCATTGCTGCTATGTTTCTATCTGGATACCTCAGAAGAAGAGATGTGGGAATTTTGGCAGTTTGGAAAGTGGTGTTCATGTCCCTCAATTTATTTATTTGTAAAAAATTTTATTGAAGTATAGTTGATTTACAACGTTGTGTTAATTTCTGCTGTACAGCAAAGTGATTCAGTTTACATATATATTCTTTTTCATATTCTTTTCCGTTATGGTTTATCAAAGGATATTGAATATAGTTCCCTGTGCTGTACAGTAGGACCTTGTTGTTTATCCATCTTATATACAATGGTTTGCATCTGCTAATCCCAAACTCCCAATCCCCCCTCCCCCTTGGCAACCACCCGTCTGTTCTCTATGTCTGTGAGTCTGTTTCTGTTTCATAGATGAGTTCATTTGTGTCCCCTCAATTTATTTATTTATTTTTTATTTAATAAACTCCATATTCAATTATTCACACCAAAGGATAGTCATTAAAATTATGAACATCTCTACATATATTTCATATTCTGTATCTCGACGCCTACAATATGAGGAGAATGAGATCCTTGTTCCAACTTAGCCGCTAATGAGTTGTGCAACATCAGCCAGATGGCTTTCCCCCTGGGCTTTGGTTCTCAGAAACTAAAAATGAGGATAGCTTTTCAATCTCCATGTCCTTTCTTGGCCTGGCATGTAAAGCACCTGCCCCTTTTCGTGAGGTCTCGGAATAACTGCCATACCCACTGTCTCTCTTCTGTGTTTGGCATCACTGGATCTGGCCAGTGATTGGTACCCTACTCAATGACAACCAACTCATAGACTGTCCTGTGGCCCCAGAGGGATGTGGCCTGAGAGCTCAGCCTAGCCCCTCCACATGAGGTGACCGATCAATCCTGTCACTTAAGTAGCTTGAACTCCAAACACTCAGAATTAGTTGGTAACCTCAGGAGTAGGTGAACCAGAGGCCCAGCTTTAGGGAGAACAGCTGCATCATCCCCCCGCCCAACATGGAGCACCAGAGTGGGGAACAGCAGAAGTCAGCTGCTGAGTGGGCAAGATGCTTGATGCATCGTCTTGAATGGTACTCTGGCCTCTGTGAGACTTGACTGGGCTGAATTAGGATGATTTCCTGACTGCCTCACTTTCTAGTGAATCCTTATTTAATGGTGTGTTTTACCACTTCTTAGCTCGGGGCTGAGGGTGGGAAGGGGGTGGGAGTTGGGCAAGCTTGAGCCCAGTTGCATCCACTTGTCTGGTGCAGGGACTTTTTCTCCATACCACCCGCTCTTCACGGGGAATCCAGGTTCCCGTCCTTCTTTGAGGGTTCATGGGTGTTCAGCGTCATTGAAACTTGGATTAGGTTATTGGGACTGAAAAATCTGGGGCTCCGGTTCTCCCAGAGGGTCACCGAGGATGTGCTGTCTGGTGTCCTGGCAAGGCCTTTGCCAGAGCAGTGGGAAGGAGAAGCAGGACAGCTCTTTGGAGCAGGGAGGTGCATCGCTCAAGGTGGGGACCGGACGGTCTGCAGAGGCTGACAGGTTCCCAGAGGCCGCAGTAACTCTCATGCAATCCCTGCTGGTAACAGAGGGCATATTTGAGGAGAAGAGGCCAGGCAGCCCAGGGACAATGATGTCACTCCTGCCTGATGGTCACTCCAAGCCCCTCTTCACTGCAGGCCTGCTCATGTCCCCTCCTTTTGGTTCTCTCCTCATCACCCCTCTCTCCCCAAGCCTTGGGAAGCCCAAGAATATCTTGGTGCCTACATGGGGGAAGGGTGGTAGCTCTCATTCCTCTTGCTTTTTATGTGTTTTGAGTCCTGTCTAGTCTTCTAGCTTTAGGATCCTAGAATCTTGAAATCCAAACCAGTCATGGGCCTCCTTTTTCTTTGCACTTTGCTGCAGTGACACTCTCAGGAGACAGTGAATGCCATGGGCCTAGCTGCTTGAATGGAGGATGAGACAGGGGAGTGAGGTTGAGAGCGGGGGCCATAATGAAGAAAGGATAAAAAGAACTCTGGTTAATTAACATGTGCAATGGATCCCATGACCTTTGGGAAGTAACCTGAGCACATGTCTCTTTTGTGCATCCTGAAAGAGCCTAATATACTTTCTTTGAGTTTCTGTGGAGCAAAAACAGTTTCCACCTCAGTGAGTGGGCCCTCTATTTCAGGTAATGTGATAAGTTATAGTATATCTAAGTTACTTGGGAGGCCTTTGAAATTTGTTAAGATGTAACCTGTAATACTGAAATGGAGGAAGATAAATGGAGACCATTAAAGCCCTAAGATATTGATCAAATAATACCTTGGCTATTGAACTTCTATTTAGGAGGTATCCAAGTCTAACAATTTATTCAAGAGCCAAACCAAAGACAAAAACTTGGAAATGAACAAAATCAACAGGATAGAATCTCGGATTTGAAACATGAAAGCAACTGCATGTTGTGTTAAATCACCCACCAAGCTTTCTCTTGAATACATTCAATGACAGGTGAAGTTCCTCATGAAGATGAACAATTGCAATCAAATGGAATGAGCTAGAGAGGACCTCAAGGCCAGGGGTCATATTTGCCAAAGAGACTTTGAAAAATAACAAAAATAGGTAATGATAAAATCTTCCAGTTTTTGAGAAGGGCAATTTTGATCATCTGGTATATGTATTGCTGCTTTTGTAAATAGTCGCTAGCAAATACACATCTTTTCTGTCCTGCAATTTGAGTAAATTAAATGTTTTGTACAAGGAATAGTAATAAGCATTGTGTCAGAACAAAATGCACCATCAGTACTGACTCTCTCCCTGGGAAGAACTCAGTCTGTAATAGCTCAGGACACCACATAGCCTAGGAAGGTAGGATTATTTAAGGAGGTTCTTATGCTGAGGACAAAGGACAAAGAAGAAAGGTCACTTACATTCAACAGTTACTCACCAGGTAAAGATGTAAAGAAATAGGAAGTGTTACTAAAATGAAGTGTATCTAAAATAAGACAGATGTCTTATTTGTGGTTCAATCAACCATCACAATGCAACCTTGAACCAACATTCTTGGATAACTATGAAGATACATTAACTTTCTATTGATGAGCATTTTGTCTTAAATGTTTTCTTTTAAGAAATGAATGTCCATAATCATATTTCACCCTGAGCTTACACATCCAACTGTCTGGCCCTATAGTTATAGATACATATCATTGCATCTATTAGATTGTAACCGATGAAGTATAAAGGCCACAACAGTTTCATCTTTGAGTTGCCCACAGTGCCTCATCCATAAGGGATCAGTAAATATTTATTGAACTTAACATACTTTATTAACCCTCATGCAATCCCTGCCTTGTCTCCTAAAACTCTGTAACATGTATAATGTATTTAGTCTTTATTTATTGAACAGCTACTACATGCTGTGGCAAGGACTGTTTAATACATGCGGTGATCAAGCTAGCATGAGGCGTCTTCTTTTGGAGCTTAAGTTCATGTCAAGGGAGGCAGACAGGCAACACCTCCATGATCCAGGTGATCTGGCCCCTGCAGCAGGCTTTGTGTTATATGGGGCCCTGCTCTAGTCATGGACAAAGAGTCCTGTGGCCAATGGAATAACTTCCACCTAAAGCACACTGCCTCCACCCCTTCTCCAGGTGTCCAAGGTGGGAATTCCTGCCTAAACAGTTCCAGCAGCTTCCTAGGCATGGATTGGCCTCTTTCCAGGTCCACCTCTCTGGAGCAGATAACATTGACCCTGTAGGCTCTGCCAGGCCCATGGATTGGCTGGGGACAATAGGTTCAGAAAGGGCTCGTGAGTAGAGCTTGGATGTACGAGCTACAGTGTCTAAATGCATGTATGGCTTCTCTCAGTCATGATAGAACTGGGAATGGGAGGAAAGGAGAAAGGAAACCATAGTCTAGGGCTTTCCATTTGTAATCTTGTCCCAACCCCACATCTATCAGGAGTGAGTCTGCACGTAGGTAAATAAATAAGCAGGTTGAAGGAAGGAAACATTGGGTGTTAACGAAACTCCCAAAACTAGGTTGCTTAGTGAAAGCTTCCCAGAGACACTGACTTGTAAAGTATGTACTGAAGAATAAGTAGGAGGAAGAGTATTCTAGGGATAGGGAACAGTGAGATAAAGGGGAAGAGTATGGCCTATTGAGAGACCTGCATATTCAGTAAGGCTGAATCACGTATATATGTGTCTTCGTGTGTGTGCGGGGAGTGGGGAAAGCTGAGTTGGGCAAGGATGAAGTCCAAAAGATAAGGAGATGAGGTTGGAAAGGCTGGTAAGAGCTAGACCATGAAGACCTTGCTGGACTGACTTAGGAGTTTATCCTAAGGGCAATCAATGAGAAGGCATTGATGGGTTTTAATCTGGGGGAGTTTGACATTTCAAAATGTATCTCTCTAAGCTTGCAGAGAACAGACTGGAGATGATGGTGGGCTAAGCTGGGGTGGGGGGAGACATGGGTAAAGAGAGAAGTGGACAGAGTCAAGAGATATTTAGGAGGTGAATTTGATAGGATTTTGTGATAGATTGAATGGGAGATGATAATGACAGAGACAGAGGGGTTAAGGATGACTTGAGTTTTCTGGATTAGACCACAGAGATGTTAGTGCTGGCATTGACTGAGTCGTGAGGCACAGGAGGAGGGAGAGTTGAAGAGATATGATCAGTTACTACCTTAGTCTTTAGCTCCTTTTCTTGGATGGAGCCTCTCACCTAGATTCACAGGGCGTAGGGACAAAGGACCCTAAAGAGAAGCCATTGGATGTTCCTTTTCCAACAAATCACCCTAATATGGTGTGTCATGAGAGGTGAGGAGTTTCTTCGTTATGCTTCAGTAATGCAGTTTCCAGGAGAAAACCCCAATTAAAACAACCTTTGGGCTGTCCTGTTGTCTCCAATGTGGGATCCTAGGTCATTCCTATGAGGACAGCCCAGGGGCTGCTCTCCAGCCCTAAGTGTGACACAGCTGCCAACACCATAGCTGTACGGTTTCTTTGAGATCAAAGCCATGGAGAACCCAGTCTACTGGCTGAACTTGCTATATTGGCAAAGCTGGTTCCACTTTTTCCTCTTTCATGGGTGGAATAAATAAAGATTGTCTTATTTTAATTTTTTTCTCTGACTTTGAAAGAGACCTAAGTTCAAGGCTGGAACTCTACAAAAACATCCTCCTGAATCCCAGATTGGTTCAACCTCTCTCCATCAGCCCCTTTATCACCCTTTCCCAGTGCCTTTACTCTCTCAAAGGATGGAAATGTTGATCTTACTTGTCTTCAAGTAGATCCTGGGTTATATTGATTCCTACTTGGCACTTTCCCTGCACAGCTGGTGGCAAAACATATTTGCTCAGTGACCGTTGATGTGAGTTCATGCCTTGGAGAAGTGTAATGGGGGAAGGAAGGTGTAATGGGGAAGGAGAGCTGCACGGGGAAGGAAGTTACGTCATGTACAGCCCTGAAAGGAGCAGACTCAAGTTGGTGTGATGTGTAAGAAGGTTTGGAAGTAGAGTAGGGGGACTGGAGGGGCTGCTCAGGGAAGCACAGAAGTGAGGAGTAGTGAGAACTTTTGTAGGTCTCAATGACACACTGATTGCCTTGGAAGAGATATGCCGTAGGTAGGAGTTAGAATTTGCTGGAAACTATAGCCTGAAGGGTGTCAACTGATTCTATCTTAGAGTTCCAATCCTGGTGCAAAAACTGAGAAAGGAGAGAAGGGCAGTTTCCATAACTAAGGAATAGGTAGTCCCTACCGTGAAGGGTAGAATCAAATGGTATTGTTTTAGAATTATGAGAACATGGTCATTACTACACCAGACAAACATCCCTTTTCTATGTAGGACCTTGGAGAGCAGGACTATTGGGAAAATGATGGATAGAAATCTATGATATGAGCCTCTGAACCCACATAGTCACTGGAGCAACCAGTCCTGCCCCGTAAGGCAGTTATTTTCCACTTTTCAGTGTCACCAGTATGCCCTCAAGTCCCTTAGAGAGTCTCTTGGGATTAATTTCCATTCTTCTCTTTAGCTGAACTTCCACATAATTTGTTTTGTATGCTTCTTAGCTGAGCATGAAATTCACATTTATTTTTAGTCTCCCAATTTGTCGATTAAATACTTTCAGATGTCCAACTTCCACCCAATAAAAACATAGAAACCTCTGCTGAGGAGGTATCTTTGGAATTGTCCTATCAGCAGACTTAGTAACCTTTAGAACGAAGTCCCCTTCATCTTCTGAAACCTAGCCTACTGACATTTTAAGTGTGTCTTATCATATAGCCTGTGGGGGAAAAATAAGTTCAGATCCATGCAAACATGTTCAGAATATGGAACATTTATCTCAAGAATAACGCATTTAACAAAACAGAGATGGGGGATTTTAAATGAAAGGCCTACTTATCCAGCACCATAAATTTTTATAATTCCTAGGTCAGGAATCCCCAGAAGTATTTGGGATGAGAAAGTTACTTTTCATTTTCAAGGGAGCACAGGAGTGGGGTAGAAGATAGGGAGGGTGCAGCCAGTGATAATGAAGCTCAACTCTGGAGAGGGCTGCTCAGACCAAATTTGCTGGAGTTGCTTGCTTCCTGCTGCAAGTCCTGGTAAATCTCAAAAACCACATGGAATTGGCCATTTGCTAAATCTTTTACCAAAAAGGCTTCTCGACTTACCCACAATTTCTGGTGTAATCCCCAGGACTGCCTGCTCTAGGCAAATACCAATGCTAACTTACCTGATTGCTCTGAAGGAATTTTGCTTGGAATGCTTCTTTAGGAAGGGATCACATTGTATCTGATGAGAAATTACCTGTTGGTTAAAATTAATTCCTCCTTAACAATCTGGAGAAGTAGTGATCCTAGGATGGCCTAATTGCCTGAATTGTTTATTTAAGGGGGATGCACATTTGAGAGATCCTATCAGATTGAAAGCAAGGGAAAACCACAACGTGAAAACAGGAATTGTTTTGCTTTATAATTTACAATACAATTTTACAATACAGTGTTTAGCATAAAAAATAAGAATAGTGGATGAATTAATTCTGCATTATTTGTGTCTATCAGGGTAAGACATTAGTGTGGCAAATAAAGACTTCTCCCAACCCACCTTCTATTTCCTATTTCTTTGGTTCTCAAGTCTTTGCTCATTTTCTTCTTGCATCAGAAATACCTCTTGTCTCCTCAGCCATCTGGTCAACCTCCACTCACCTGTGAAGCTCAGCTGATTCTTTACCTTCTTAGTGGAACAGTCTCTGGTCAGGTTCCTCTGTACAGAGTTGGCTGCTATCCTTTAGGCTCTCAGGATGCCTCTAGGTTGGTGTGCCTTACATCATATTGTGGAAATATCTCAAGGGTTAGACTGTGCACTTTGCTTAGGTGGGGACTGGATTTTATGATTATATTCATTTTTTGTAACTACCCTGCATGCAGCACTGAACCTGGAAAGTGGTAAGAATTTTTTGGGAAAGTAAACAAATATTTACTGCATAACTACTATGCATGAGGCCCAGAGGGAGCTGCATAAACTATTTGGCAGATTTCAGCCCATTTTGAGCTCATAATCTAGTTGGAGTGACGAAGCAGAGCATCTGAAAATGTAAGTAAACAATGCAAGGCAACAAGTGGTAAAAGGCAAGAGGGAAGACTCCAGGACCACAAATACTAATGAGATAGAGATTGGCATTCTTCCCAGGCTGGCATAACAAGCACATCTTTGAAGCAGTTTCTCCAGAGAGAAGTCATCTGTCTCTTTCTTTTGAATTATAAAATTAGTTTATATACCTTTCATGACACTCATCACATTTTACATTGTCATACAGATATTTGTGTCGTGTTATCTTATCTTCCTTGCTAGAGTAAATTTTATTCATTTTAAAAAATATCCCGCAGTGCAGGGTTTAGCATTGTGTTACAGATAGAGTAGGCGCTCAAGTGCACTCTGTTGAATGAATAAAATACTTGCCCTGCTCGGTGAGTGCTACATAAATTCAAAGTAGGAAAGTTCATGACCTGCTCTTTTGGTCACTGAATGCTTGGAACAAGAGAAGGAATTGAGCTGTATTTTTAAGTAAAGAGTAGATTTGTATAAATAGACTCACGGAAAGAGTTCTCTAAAGAGAGAATGGTAGGAGCAAAGGTTTGGAAAGAGGGCTTCAGAGACACATGTGGGGGGAAAGTGGATAGAAAGCAGACAGAAAGAAGAGCGTGGATGATGTGGGAAAGTGGAGTCTGCTTTTTCCGTGGTTGGTGAAGCCAGCCTCTCTCTGTCTCACTTCTCAGATTAGCTCTTTTTTTAAATCACAATTATGATGTTTATTTAGCAAAATAAATTGAAGAAAGCTCTCTATGTAAAAAAGTAAGAATCATATCCAAATTTTAGCTTCCCCATTTTCTTTGGTACTGAAATCAATGTTCAGGATATATTTATTTTGAAGTTAGTCATTGGGTCTATAACAGTTTTCCATAGAAGGGAAATAGAAAATTAAGTTACCTGTAATTGTCTTATTTATTGAATAACCAATGGGTGTGTAAAAGTAGTCAATTATGTGTATGCTGAAACCAACATCATCAAGGGAATATTCCTTCATAGATATATGTTTTCCACTGGAAATATATCTCAAATTTTTAAATAATCTTCTGCCATCATTTTACTATGTTATCTGAATAGTAACCCAATGTACAGATGCTGTTATTCACCTAACTCATGAATTACTCTGTAAAGAAGGTGACACCACCATACCAGGACTTATTAACATTCACTTTCAACATGACTACACTACTAAAATTTTTTTTCTGTATTTCTTAGAACTGTGTGCTTCAGCCTCTTCATAAAATAGTATCTGGAGATCGCTAATAGCGTTAAATTAATATTAATATAATCCAATTCTAAGTCTTTTTCTCTTAAGAAGAAATATTACTTAAAACCAGACATTTTGTTCTTTTGAAAGTAGTATTATATGGACTGCTAATTCAGCCAGGCCACTTCCAGAAACACCATGTGACAACCAAGCTACTCTTATTCCTTTGATAAATTCTTTGCCTTTACCCATACTGATTTCTCCATGTCCCTGCTTTCTTGTGTGAAAGTACCTTCCCCTTAATTTGTTAAAAGCATCTGAGAAAAAAATCCAATAACAAGCGAGGGCAATGATTTTTTTTTTTTGCACAGACTTGTGACCACAAAACGATCAAGCAATTTATAGCTTCAGTGCTAACACTGGGATTGGGGACAAGAAGAGTACAACCATAATAAAATACAGCTATCTATTAGAAGGACTGCATAAAGACATCTTTGGCCATGTAGGCTCTGGGCCCTCTGGAAATAAGTCAGTTGCATTGGCAACATGACAAAGAAAATAGCGGTGTTCAGAGTCAGGAAGTCTGGTATACGAAGCAGACAGTGCTGGGGCTCTGCTGCGAGTCGTTGTCACCATCCGAGCCTGTCCAAACCGGCCTTTCATCAAATCACCATTTTTGTGTTTCTTATATGGTACATCTGCAAAATCTAAAAGGTCTTTCATTTCTTCATCTTCATCTATGGGCAGTTCTTTCTGTGCCCAAATCTGAGCTTTCTGTCAAATCTTTTTTTCATTGACTTCAATCTGTGCAAAAATATCAGGGACGGCATCTACCAGATTAGCTCTCAATTCCTGTTGGTACCACAGTGGTGGTCATGACTTCTGCCCACCATCGCTACTGTATTGTGGCAGTTGGAGAAGGATGAAAAGGAAGAGGAGGAAGCAGAGGAGAGAACAGGGGTATGGGAGGGAGGGAACGAAGAGATTAATAAACATGGAAAAAGTCTGGTGTAAAGATTTAACGGGTCTTGGAGAGGTCTTGAGCTAGTCTGGCAGCAGTAATGGTCTGGCGCTTCTGAGGTTAATTGAAAGTTGATGGAGTTGCTGAGCTAGATATTTTCCAAAATTATGAGTGTTTTTTTTCTTATTTATGTAGATCAAGGACAACATCAAATTTATATTCTCTTTTTTCTATGTAAAGCAATTGCTACATTAGCAGAAAGATTCATTTATAAAGATCTTGCTATGGTGAGTTGTTTGTAAAATTGTTGGTTTCTGCTCTGGTGTTTTTACAAAGAATAAAAGGGATTCAGTGCTTCCCATTCTTTGATTATCTTAACACAAGTGTAGTGAGAGATGATGGAGTTCAACAGATGACTGTATTCGACACAGGCAGGTGAATTCAGTGGCCATAAATTAATAGTGGGTGTTTCTCTGTAGTTAAAACAGTGGTAATTGTATCCATCACTTGAGGGCAGAAAGTGATTGTACACAGGGGTCAGGAGAACAATCTGCTGGCCACAAACCTCATGGCATCATTGGGAGGTGCATTCATTTTAGGCCTGTTTCCCCTCCTTTGAAGCCGGAAGTTATCGGCCACTGCCAGAGGCCTGTTATGACCATGTGAGGATCAAAAGCCCGACCAGGGGTGGGAAATCCTTTGTTCCTGGCTCTGTTATAATAGCTTTTTCCTTTTCTTTGACTGAGAGAAGCAAGTCAAATAGGATTATCCTAATGGAACAGAAGTGTTTTACATAAAAAAGTTCAAAAAAGAAATCCAAACAAAATCCAATGTCTTTCATTTACTGAATACTTTTTATTGCTGAGCCAAAATGGAAAATATACTGGTGGCAAGTGGGCCATTTTCTGAGGCTCTAAAGAAACCATCCTTTCTCAAATTATGACTGATTTACAAGCAAATGTAATGGTCCTTTTAACCACAGTTAAGTAAGTAAAACAAATTCTTTTTCTTCCTAATTCAAGCCCTTAAAAGTACAAGCTTCAAAGACTGGCCTCTCTCAAATTACTTTACTACAACTCCAACTTGTTTCAATCGTTGCAAAACTGCAAACCATATGCCCTAGAATGAGAATAAAAATACACTTAAATGACACCTTCAGGGTATAATAAAGTGCGATGTGCAACAGAGGTGCAAAAAGCACAATGCAGTCATTTAAAAAAGAGAAGCCCAACAGTAAAGTAATAAAATGATGAGGTTGGAGTTATTTTCTGGGCTCCACTGTTTTAAAGAGGAACTGTCGTCTCCAGTTAAATAACATTAACTTCCTGATCTTCAGGCACTTTGTTGACGTGGAATCTGAGCGTGAGATGGCCTCCCAATTCCCTCTTGTCTGCTTAGCTATGGAGACCACTTTGGTGGAGACAGGAAGTTTAAGTGGTTCTGCGAATGTGTGAGGCTTAATTCTGGAAAAAGAAATGGTGTTCTTAGAAACCTGACATATTGCACATGAAGGCAAGCGAGGAAGCTGGGAAAAAACCAAATTGTTCCACGGTGGCGTTTTAGCATTTTGTCGTGTGAAATCTAGCTTGGGTGTTTTTAAGCAGAGGACAGATCTGGCAGTGCTAGGGGTTGGTGGTGGGCTTCCTTCAGGGTGGGGTTCAGCAGTGTGCTTTGCTGAAAATCTTGCAGAGGGTCTGGAGTCCTCTTGTGCTTCCAGAGAGCAGGTTTGCAAGGCAGAGGAGTAATTGAAGCAATTTACCCTCTCAATTAAAATTTGCCTGGGCGGCTGGCTGCTGGTCTCAATCTTTTTTCAGTAATTTAGGGACAAAGTGAGGAATGGGTGGCTTGTGAGATGGATTAAGTCAATACAGAAGCAGTAAATGGGGAGTTGCGGGGAGGGGCCTGGGATGCGCTGATGGGTAAAATTAATGCAGGGACACATTAGCAAGAGGCCATGTCCCTTTCTGCTCTGGATAGAACACATACACTGATGTTCCACTGCTGTCTTCTGATTGAGTCATGCGATGATTTGGAAGTTAAATTAATTAGCAACATGAAAAATCAGACATTTCATGTAAAAACCTGCATTTTGATTCTCTTGAATCACTGGAAGATAAGACCACATGGGATGCTCATTGTCTCTGAAACTTAGTAACAGCTGCCCCTTAGATGAGGTGTGCGTTTTCTCCAAACGTTTGGATGGTCCCTATAAACATCTGAGTTTTTTTGTTTTTTTAACTATTTTTTTTAAAATTTTATATATTCATTTATTTATTTATTTATTTATTTATGGCTGTGTTGGGTCTTCGTTTCCGTGCAAGGGCTTTCTCTAGTTGCGGCAAGCGGGGGCCGCTCTTCATCGCGGTGCACAGGCCTCTCACTATCGCGGCCTCTCTTGTTGCGGAGCACAGGCTCCAGACGCGCAGGCTCAGTAACTGTGGCTCACGGGCCCAGTTGCTCCGCGGCATGTGGGATCTTCCCAGACCAGGGCTTGAACCCGTGTCCCCTGCATTGGCAGGCAGATTCTCAACCACTGCGCCACGAGGGAAGCCCCAACACCTGAGTTTTGAAGTCCTGTCTTTAGGACTCTGTTTCCTCCCCTAGAAATAAAAATAGCTAATATTATTTGGTACCAGGTTTCGTCCCAATTACATCACACATATTAACTTATTTATCCCTTGGCGACAATCTCATAGGGAGGTACTGCCACCACCCCCATTTTAGTGATGAAGAAATGAAGGCCAAGGGCAATAAAGTAGCATTGCCAAGCTTCCACATTCAGAGCCTGCACTTTTAGTCATCTCAGTGTAAGGAAGCTTCCGTGAATTATCCTAAAGGGAAATCTGGGCTTGGCCAGCTGCGTTATCAGTTCTCATTTTCATATAGTTTTTTACTTTAAACCCTCAAGGCTACAGTTAGTTGACAATTTAAGTCATATGGACATAAAATGCTGCAGATGTGTCACATGACCTAAGCCTGGGTCAGCGGGTCCCTGAACATCAATCGTACCCATAAAGAATCATTTCTTGGGATGTATGGCATTGGACAAATCCTGCCATTTTTTCCAACATCAATGCCATTTTAATACTAGTAATACTAGGTTAAAATGAATGACCCTAACCCTAACCCTAACAGCCTTGAAATGGAAAAGTAAGCATAACGATGATATAGCTTAGGGTTTACAGGGTGAGCAGGCATTTGGACCTGGATAATGGTGCCCTGCTTTGGCCTTGATACTGTGGCTTATAGATTAATTGTATAATATTTATAGGCTGTATAATACATTGTGAAAGAAAGAGGTAGAGAGAAAACAACAGAGAGTCAGGCTAGTGAGGGAGTTTGTGCACGTGTGTATGTGCATGTGTGTGTGTGTGTGTGTGTGTGTGTGTGAGTGTGATGGACTGAATGTTCCCCCCATTCATATGTTGAAGGCCTATCCCCCAATGTGATGGTGTTTGGAGGTGGGGCCTTTGGGAGGTAATTAGGTTTAGATGAGATCATGAGGGTGGGTCCTGGGTTTAATGTCCTTATAAGAAAAAAAAAAGACAGCCACGCACTTGTCTCTGCCATGCAAGGACACAACAAGAAGACAGCTGTCTGTATGCCAGGAAGAGGGCCCTTGTCAGGAACTGAATAAGCCGGCACCTTGATCTTGGACTTCTCAGTCTCCAGAACTGTGAGAAGTAAATATCTGTGTTTCAGCCACCCGGTCTAAGGTATTTTGTCATAACCTGAGCTGACAAGGCAGTGGGTACATATGTGAGGTGGGCCCCTCCTCAGGGCAGGTGGCTGGGCCCGGGCGGATTGATGGGAGGATGAGAGGGGAAGTTTCCCTTGGAAAGTGCAACTCAGTTTGGGCTCTAAGGCTTTAGGCAGGGAGTGACCTCAGGGGCGGTAATGGAGGTGAGTGCGGCAGCCTGGGGGTGAATAGGAGACCCGTGCAGGCCTGGGGTGGGCAGGCGCTGCTACCACTCACCTCCAGTCTCAGGCCGCAATGCCAGAAAGCAGGCTGCGCCGCCAACGGGAAGCTGGGAATGTGGATTTTTATATCCATCACCTGATTTTTAAAAGTTGGCAGCTGGTTAAACTTTTTTCTTAAACATTGCAAGAGCCAAAGAAAGCGGTGGTGTGAAATTTTGCTTGTAACTCTCAGTGGGACCTCAGCCTTAGTGACTTAGTTTTATTCTGTTCATAGTCAGGGGATACAGGAGCAGGGGAGGAAGAACGTCGCAGGTGGAGGCACCAGCACTGACCATGACATGGGGGCAAGACAGAGCCTTGGGCACAACTGGTGCCTGGAGCACAGAGAGGGCATGGGCACCAGTGAGAGGGGAGGCAGCAAAGGCCACCAATGTGCTTGGAGTTGGGTGGCGGGGGCAGGGCATTGGGGGATGGGAGGTGGGGAGCTTGACTCAAGGGCGATGGGGCCCAAGTCATGCAAATCATGGAATCATGACTTACAAAGGCTTGGCTTTTCTCTTGTAAGCATTATTGCATACATTGGATATAGTGGGTTGAATTGTGTTCCCCCAAACATATGCCTAAATCCTAACCCCTGCTACCTGTGAATGTGAACTTTGGAAAGAGGGTCCTTGCGGAGGTAATTAAGTTAAGGATCTGGAGAGGGCATCATCTTGGATTAACTGGGCCCTAAGTCCAATGACTACTGCCCTTATAAGAAAAAGGAAAGGGAGGTGTGAGACATACAGACCCTGAGGGAAAACACAGGAGAGAAGACAGAGACCTGCCACAGTGACACGTCTACACAGCAGGAACATCAAGGCTTGCTGGAGCCTCCAGAGGCTGGACAAGAGGCAGGGAAAGATCTTCCCTCAGAGCCTCCACAAGACACCAACCCTACCAACACCTTGACTTAGGATTCTGGCTTCCAGAGCTGTGAGGATTTCTGTTGTTTCAAGCCACCAAGTTTGTGGTAATTTGTTACAGCAGCCCTAAGAAACAGGTACTTTGGGCTTCCCTATAAGGTTTCATTGACCAACCACAGGGGAGGGTGAGGGAGAACCTTGTGCAGGCTCTAGAGTGGGGAGTGAAGAGGTCAGATGTGAGGGGCGATCCTTCCAGCACCTGCTCAGGAGGGAAGCGAGCCCAGGCCCAGAAAAGCCACTTAGAATCACCACGGGACCCCACGTCGGATGATGAGGCCCCTGATGGTGAGATTAGAGTTAGAGCCGAGGGGACACCTTTGACAAGCGTCACATCTAGGAGGGAGAATTGACAGGGCTTGGTGATCACTGTGGGGTGGCATGAAGCTGGGGATGGTGAGAGAGCAGGAGAAGGTGGGGTTGGTGACTTTGAGGTCACCAAGAGGAGGGAGATGGCGGTGGCACCTCTTGAAATAGACTCTGGGGGGAAGCGACAGGTTCAAGAGGAAATACAATGGGGTCAGCTTTGGACAAGTTCAGGTTGAAGTGCCTGTGGGCCATACAGGTGGACATGACAGGTGGAAGGTAAGCCTTTTTCCATCTTCCTTGGAGGTCTGGGGGTGCCGTAGGAGGAAAGGCGCTATGGTGAAATGGTGAGAGTGGTTGAGCTATGAGCCCAGGAGACTGGATTTGTTGAGATAAACAGCATGTTCCCTACCTTTGCTTTTATTTTTTGTTCTTTTTTCTTTTTTAATTGTGTAGAAAACAGGTACGTATCTCACGGGTGGAAAATGTGACTCCATTTTATAGGAAATATTTGTTGTTCTTGCTTTCTCAGCTTTCCTTTCCTTCTTCTGGCCATACACTCCAATTTTTTGCTGGGGAATTACCCTCTTCATTCTCATTACCCCCGGGCTCCAGGAGCCCCCAGGTGACCACAGCCTGTCAGCCAGAGCACTGAACCTCACTGGCTCCAGTGACGAGTTTGTGAAGGCTGAGTGATCTAAGGTAGAACAGTAACGGATCTGTCTGGGACCTTGTCCTGGACTTAATATGAAAGCGATCTGTGTGGTAGGTGGTTGGTTTAGCTGAGAGCCTGTAACCCTGGAGCTCTAGGTGGGCATGTGTGTTACGACATGGGAGATCCTACTGGGTGATGCAGAGGGAAGCAGACTTGAGAGATGAACAGGAGGTCCCTGATGGCTTTGACCCACCAAATCCCCTTTTGCTATAAGCCAGCATGAGGTGGCATTTATTTCTTTTGCAACTAAAAAGGGTGCCGATTAACACATCAGTAATAGACAGCTTTCCACTGGCTGCTGGCGCCCAGAATAGATGTCTTCAGCAGCAACTGTGCTGGCTGTCAGCACACTCAGAATTATGTACTGAAGAGAGGAACATCAAACCAAGATTTCAGGACCGTGGTGTGAGGAAGGCCAGCATCTTCTTCAGAGAAAAGGAAGGCTGTCACAGCAGAGGCAAATAAATGTTATCTGTTCTTTTCCCTCTCTGCTATGTTTGGCAGTATTTCCCTTGACAGAAAGTTAAAAAATGATTCTTTTCAAGGCTACAATTACTAATTGGTCTGCCTGGGGGAAAAAAAGTGTGTCAAGTGCTGCTACAACTACATTACTGTCGAACTCTCCTTATTTGTGGCAAAAACAAACAACCAGTTGGAAAAGTGTGGGTGCACATCCAAAGAAGTTTGACGCATGTATGCGTATTTTTCCATTATGCTTCGAAATATTTCCTCCAGACCTGGCTAATTAATGTTAATTTCTCTGCTGTGACACTGCTCTCCCCTTAGCTGTTCCACTTTGAAAGTGGCTACTACCTAGCACCCCTTTTAGCTTCACCATGTCACCTATTGTGCAGGATTAAGCATTAAAAACGTGATGTCAATGACGTTTTTCTTATATCAGTAAGATGGGAACTGTAAAATTAAGAAGGTGTCATTGACTTTGGAGTCTTTTAAAATGAATTCTCTCCTTTTGTCAAAATAAGAATTCTTTGGACTTATTCCAGAATTGCTATGTGATTTCTGCTCTGTTCCTGTGAGTATGTATGAATGTGTGTAATTAACGTCTTCTCCCCCATTAAATTAATCTACTTTGATGGGGGGAAAAAGGCTTTAGAAATAGGGGAGCAATGCCAAGATTTATATTTATTAACCAAAGTGAAAGATATAAAAAATATTCCATTCATTCATACATTACTTTTTTGGAAGGATTCCGTATTCATTAGCATGGAATGGCCTAGGTAGCTTGACATTTAAGGAAAATAGAGGCCACAGGTGGTATTAGACTGGTGTTTGTAACTTTAGGAGTCATTCTTGAAGAAAGAAATGTTCATAGCATTGAAGAATTTTATGTTGAAGGTGGAAAGAAACTCAGAGCCCATCTGACCACTCATTCCCATAATTTTGTTCTTAAAGATTTTGAGCCTCAGTGAGGTTGAGTTGAATGTTGCAACAGATTAGGAGCCTGGACCCTTGGCTCCTGGTGTAGTGAAAATTTCTGTAGACATTTAAGCTATCGATATGTCAACATTTTGGGGGTCATTGTTTTATGCCAGCCACTGTACTATGCAGGCTGTATCGATGGCATCAAAGTTCCTGTCCTGGAGTGGGGAGACAGACATACTAATGAACAATTCAAGTGTATTGAGACAAGTCTTCAAAAAGAGACACATATGAGGATGTGAAGGGATTTCTTAGGGGAGGTGACATTTGAAGTGAATCTTGGAGAATGAGTAAAATTCTGCAAGGTAGACAAAGCAGAGAAGGTCTTTTCTCCTAAGAGGGAAGAGTGAGCACGCCCTTGGGAATGAAAAGTGAGGCATAATCACAGAGCTGAGAGGCAAGCTGGCGAGAGGGAACATACGTGTGGCAGGTATAGGGCAGAAGATTAGGAAGGTAGGCAAGGGTCAGACTACTTTGTATGCAGTATTAAGGAGTTTGCACTTTATTCTGGAGGCAATGCGAAGCCAGGTAAAGACGGTAAGCAGAGGCCTGATCAGATATGTGATTTAGAAAGATCATAGTGCGGTAAACGTAGACTGTGAGTTGAAAGGATGGGAGATGAGGAGTAGGAAGACTAATTAGGAGGAGTCCCAAATGGCCTGTTTAACACATGACAAAAGCCTCAATGAGCATGGCGGCCCTGGGGGGGTGAGGTAGAGTGGGGTATAATAATTGGAAAGATATTTAGGCAGGAGAATGGAAAGGCCATGGTGACTAGTGGGATGGAGATGCTGAGAGAGAACAGGAGGATGAGGCATGCTGAGTTTTGTAGCTTGAGAAATTGTTACCCCTAAATAGGTCCACCTCTTATGTCAAGCCAAAAGATACAACCAAGCCAAAGATCGGGAGAAGGAAGGAATTATTACTTATTGTAGCAAGTAAGGAGAACACTGGGGATCTTTCCCAAAGCAGCGTCTCCCTTAACAGCAAAATTGGGAAGTTTTAAGCTAAGGGTACATGCACATTCATGAAGGGGCTGGAGCAGAGGAGAATTCCGCATAGAATTGGGGCAACAGTAGACAGAGTCCAAGCTTTAGTTGATTGAAGTCACGAGGGTCAATGTCATCATTCCATCCTCCCCCTGGGTGGAGGCATTAGTTCCTGTAGAACTCTAGCGTGTATCAGATTACTATATCCTTTGAGGAGGAACTAGGGCTCTTATTGCTGAACTATTGTTTCTTGACTGCTTTTCCTTTGTTCCTGCCTTCCCTTATTTCCCTTACGATCATTGATGACTGAGACCTGTTCAAGGGCAGGCATCGTGGCCAGGCTTGGATCAAAAACGGCTTAGGGGGACTTCCCTGGTGGTCCAGTGGTTAAGACTTCGCTTTCCAATGCAGGGATTGCGGATTTGATCCCTGGTCGGGGACCTAAGATCCCACATCCTTGCGGCCAAAAAACCAAAATATAAAACAGTAGCAGTATTGCAACAAATTCAATAAAGACTTTAAAAATGGTCCACGCCAAAAAAAAAAAAAAAAAAAAAAAAAGGCTTAGGTCAAAATGGTTTCTCCTGTGTCAGAAAAGCCATGCCTGGGTCTCTTTCTCCGGGGACCCCCTACCCTGTCTGCTAACACAGTGTGTGGGTTGTTGGAGCCATCTCTCAGGTCGCAGGATAGATGAGGAAGGAGTCATGCCATCTGAGAGGGTTCTGAGGCATTCTGCAGGCTGGCCACGGTGGCTTCTCATGGTACCCAAGACGATGTGTCCGGGAGGGACTGCCGCTCTCCAGCACACCTTTCAGGCTCAGCTGGTCCTAGAGTCTAAACAGCTTACTCTTTTCACTTTGTACTTTTTTATTTCGAGATCATCAGAAAGCTCAGGCTTCTGTAAACCAAACTTGTACAACCTCTTTTCTCCCCTTATGCTCGGCTGAAACCTCGCAGAAGAGCCTGACAGTATTGGCAAAAATAAACAAATACTAGATTTCATGAAGGTGATTGTATTTTATTAGCAAATTTGTTTCTTGACATATTGAAAGCAGAGCGCAGTGTGGCTAAAACAGAAAGTATGTAACCCCTGGGTAATATAGAAAGTACCTTAGATGCTTCCAATGGCTTGTTCTTGCTTATTAAATAATGATGAAAACCAGCATTTAAATCTTTCCCCTTTAATCTCTGTTCGACAGGCAGATGGGATTCTCCTCTTTTCCAAGCTTTTGTACCCGTGAGAGATAAATGTATGTAACACATTCGATTCTCACTAAATTGTTATACGATCCACTCTCCTGCTGTCAAAGCACCTTGTAGATTTTCAAACAAACTATATTTCATTTTAGATGAAATCCTTATTACTGTTTGACATTTGGTATGAAACTAGAACAGAAATCTGCAGGCAAGTAAAAATGAACTGAGTTTAGCTGAAAGTGTTCATGCCTTTTGGTGTGAACACACCTGAAACCACACACCTCACATTGGAACTCGAACCCAGCCAAAACTCAGATTGGCACTCGAACCCACGGGCTGGAACCCACTGTCTAGTAATTAAAATCACTTGCCTGGTGTCAGGACTTACTGAGGCTCAGGTTCTTTATGTCTCAGCACAGAAGGAATTCAGCAAGAGGCAAAGTGATAGGCAAGAAATAGTTTTATTACTATAGGAAGCTTGTGAAGGATACACGTGGGCAGGCAAGAGGGCTCTGCCCCAGAACTAAGTGGGAAAGCAGGTTTATTTAGGGAGATACACAATCCACAGACAGAGTGTGGGCCATCTCAGAAGGTAAGAAGCCCCCAAACATGGGGTGGTTAGTTTTTATGGGCTGGGTAATTTCTTAGGCTAATGAGTGGGAGGATTATTCCATCCTCTTTTGCAGAAGGGGCAGGGATTTCCAGGAATTGGGCCACCCCCCCAACTTTTTGGCCTTTTATGGTTGGCCTTGGAACTGTCATGGCACCTGTGGGTGTGTCATTTAGCTAATGGATTACAATGAGCGTATAATAGACTCCAGGTCCACTGGAAGTCAAATCTTCCGTCATCTTGGGTCTAGTTGGTTCTAACCAGTTTATATCATACCCTCAACGGCTATGTGATTCTTTTAAAGGTTGTGCCCTGCCCCCTTCCCTCCTGTCTCACACCTACTTGGTGGACTCAGAAGTGCTTGTCTAGTTGTTACCCGAAAACTGGGTTCACCTCTTGATGGGTGTCAAGCCAGTAGATACAACCAAGCCAAATATCAGGATAAGGAAGGATTTATTACTTGCAGCAAGTAAGGAGAACATTGGGGATCTTTCCCAAAGCAGTGTCTCCCCGAATAGGAAAAGTGGGGAAGTTTTAAGCTAAGGGTTCATGCATGTTTATGAAGGGGCTTGAGCAGAGGAGAATTCACATAGAATTGGGGCAAAGGTCAACAAAGTCCAAGCTTTAGTTGATTGAAATCAGGAGGGTCAACATGATCATTCCATCCCCCGCCTGCAGAACTCAAAGATATATTATTATGTATATCCCTTGAGGAGGAAATAGGACCCTGCGTTATCACTACACTATTGTTTGACTGCCTTGTCTCTGTTCCTGCATTTCTTTGTTCCCTTGAGGTCATTAATTACTGAGACCTGTTCAAGGGCAACCACTGTGGCCAGGCTTAGATCACAAAGTGGCTTAGGCCAAAATGGTTTCTCTTATGTCAAGAAAGCCATGCCTGGTTCTCGTTCTCTGGGGACCTCCCTGACTTATCTGCTTACTTATTGACTTGTTATATCATTCTTTGGGCCACTACAGATGAGGGGGCTGGGAAGAAGCTTAAAAAACAAAACAAAACAAACAAACAAAAAACCAGTCTCTAAAAGTGGTTTATAATACTGCTTGAGCAGCAGAACTTTTCTCCAAATGAAACCACATGAACCACATGCTCTAGTCAGAATCCAACTGAGAAAAGCAGGGCTGTGACACTTGAAGCCTGGATGGAAAGGGAGAGTGAAGCTCTGGGTCCCCATCCAAGCCCCCAGCACCCTCTCCAAGGCAACCAGTGGAATGCCTAGGACTCCTCAGAGAACAGTTTGAAAACCATTGATGAAGAAGAGCAAAGATGGCCACCATCTACCACATCTTAGAAGATATACATTTTAATCTGGAATTGGCAATTCTCTTGGTACTACTTGTTTGGGTGTATGTTTCAAAAATTGCCTTTGTTCACCTCAGAAGGTAGTGTGTTCTCTCAGGCCAGCCACAGTTCTTTCGTTGTCTAACTTGGTGTATCGAGGCAAATTCTTTTGCCTATAGCCACATGGCTAAGTTGCTTTGATTATTTTGAAAATCTAGAAGTGTTACATAAATGCAAGGCAAAGGGCACTGTTAGGGAGGAAGAGATTTTCTTCTACCCTTCTAGGTTCTTCTGGCTAGTCTAAAAATTAAATTGACATGAGACAGATTAACAGGAGAAAAATCAAAGTTCAGTTACATGTATACTTGGGAGAGACCCAGGAAAACTGAGGAACTCACCAAAATGGCAGAAGCCTACACCGTAAATACCATCCCCAGCTAAAGATAAAAGAGGATGTTGAGGGTGGAGAAAGTCAGTTATGGGAGGTTACCAGGAAAAGCCCAGGAAAGAAAGGTGATTGTGAGACAGGTTTAAGTCATTGCCTTCTCTATTGATAAGAGTTTTTAGAGATTTGGTCCTCCTCTTCCTCCAGGTACAGAAGGGGAGACACCCTTATAAATGGAGATTTCCCTTACCAATGTAAATGTTTCTTACAAAAGGGCAACTCTTATTTGGCTTTCAGAGCCCTCCCCACATCTGCTTTTTCTCAGAAAACAAAAACAAAGCTTAAAACAATTAATATACTGAAGAGACATATTTTAGGGTGGCAAATTCTGGCCCCCTACAAAGCTCATAAAGATACCAATGATATTCTACTCTTTGGTTTCTATCTTAGTGGGTATGAATCTTCTTTCTAAACATGCATGTGTAAGAGAATTCATGCTAATTTGCTTTCCTAAATTAAATGAAATCTGTCTCTGAGCTCTTATCGCATTGGGCCAGCAGCAAATTTAGTACCAGTCGTTGCTTAGCCTCCACTCCAGCACTGTCCTAAGGTCATGGGAAATTTCTGGGAGTTTTGAGATGAGCAGGTCATGTGATATAGTTGTCTTGGTCACAGGTGAATTGCTAATATTCTGGAAACTACCTTTTAAAATAAAATATTCTTAAATTTGTAACGTCACTTCTGAAACTTTCTGGGGGCAAGAATGCTGCATGTTCCCAAAGTTGACTCATCTCAGGATGGTTTTTCAGGGCATATATGAACTGATCGCATTAACATTTTGTTGGCCTGACACACAGCAAAGCCAGTTTACTGACACCGGGTTGTGGTGAAGGAAAGTATGGTGTTTATTGCAGGTGCCAAGCAAGGAGAATGGGTGGCTCATGCTCAAAAGACCCAAATTCCTGACGGTTTTCAAGGAAGCACTTTTAAAGGCCACATTTGGGGGTGAGGGCTGCAGGGTGCATGACTTTCTTCTGATTGGTTAGTGGTGAGGTAACAGGGTGGTGATTCGGGAATCTCAATCATCAACCTTCTGGTTCCAACCAGTCTGGGGTCTATGTGCTGGTGCTCAGCATGTAGTCACCATCGTCCACTTGGGTGGGGACCTCGGTTCCTGTAGAAGAACTCAAATATATGCATCAGATTGTTATATATGTCCCTTTAGGAGAAACTAGGACTCTGCTTTATTGCTGCACTATTATTTCTTGACTGCTTTTCCGTTTCTGTATTCCCTCATGTCCTTAATTAGTAACTGAATCTACTCTTTGGAACTCAGGGAAGACCTACAAACAAGAAATGGGAGACACGAAAAGGCTTTTGTACCTGAGAAGGCCCCATAGGGTCCTGCTTAGTTTCAAGCATTTCCCTGAACTTCTATAACAGGTTCTTTGGGTCTTTACCAAAAGATCATGAGACCATTTTGCCCTAGCAGTTCTTCCATTTCTGGTTTACTTCTGAATGCTGCTGCTTTTAAAACATCAAGATTACTCCTTTTCTATTGGTACAGGAGCACTGTGTATCACATGGAGCTATTTAAAATATTGGCAATGTCTCAGTTCCTCCCCCCACACCCCCCCACCCCCATCTCTCTTCCAGGATTTGTTTTCTGTAATAGATGTGCTGGCTCTTTTTTTACTGGCACATTTGATATAAGCTGCCTGGCAGTAAATACTGCATGGTGCTACAGATTGCCTGCAACCTGATTTCTTAATCCTTAACTTGTTCCAATACTTGACGGCTGAGTTAGCACATGGGATGCCATAAAATGCTGGGACTGGTCTGAGATAGAAAGACAAAAAAGCCTTCCTGATTCTCCAGATTTCCTTTCAGAAGACTTTATTTTTAGAGTTAGAGATAAAACAGACTAAAGTCTATATGCAGAAGATGAACTTGGAAGTCTAGCTTGCTGAGACTCAGTTGAGCTTTAGATGTTGAATGTAATCAACACTGTTTGCATTAAGTTTGGGTTGCCATTTTGTAAGTTGCCTTCTTATGTGTAAAAATGAAATGGAAGGCTTTAAAAAATCTTCCTGCCTGTGGGCCACCCTGAAATTACACTGGTTTCAACAGCCATTTTTCAATGGAAAATGTGAGGCCATGTAGCATCTCCAAATTCCATTAGCAAATGCAGTGAGAGAAAAAAATGGGCCAGTATCAAAAATTTTTTAATCCTATCAATTACACGAAAAGAAGATTTATAATTTGTGACCCTGTGAAAGGCATCCACAGAAGTCAGAATTACTGATATATTTGGTACCAAATAGTTAACAAGTTGTGGAGGAGACTGCTGGCTGTCCACTACAATCACTTTTATATTTCTCTCACAGTACTGGAAAGCTGAACAATGGCCACCCAGGTACGTTACACTTCCCAGCTCTCCTTGCACTTAGGTGAGGGCAGGTGAGGTAAAGGAGGATGCAGTCTCATGCCTGGACCTCGGAATGGATTTTTCTATTTTGGTACTAGTACAAAACAAGGAAAGGTAATTTGAAGTCTTATCATTTCCTTGAATCCCTAAATCTTTAAAGCACAAGTGTTCTTAGAGATGCATCTTATCTATCAAAAAAATGACAGCATGTGTGGCTGTGGTGAGCATCTAGCTATAGCTCTATTTCATTTTACTTATATTCATCACCAGGTACTCAGTGCAGAACTCTTTTAAAGATATGATCGTATCCTTGAGTCAGTGAAAAATGTGTAGGTAAAGCTAGATGAAAAGCCACTTAGAGAAATATTGAACATGGATGGGGATTTTTAGTTCACATTGAGAGACCAAGGCCAGGACGTGCCAGCCTGGCAGGGGTTGGAGGGTTGGTGTGGAGGTAGAACACTTAGGGTTAAGCTGGAAACAGAGGAGAAAACTTATAGTCAAAACAGAACTGGAGGGCCAGGGACCAGGTGAGAAGGTAAGAGTATAAACTGACAGCCCTGACAGCAGGGCTTAGAACAAAGGTCTCTGGAAAGAATCCAGCAGGTTGGCATTGGGAGGAAGTAGATGTCAAAGGGAAAGCAATGCAGGGGGTTGCACAGTCTGAGCCGGTGGTCCACAACATGGAAAGCCACAGAAACTGAAGAACTAAGACAAGGAAGCCAAAACTGATGCATAGCCAAAACCCTCGGGAGAGGTTCTGAGAGGGCGGCCGTGCTGGTCCCAGCCAGAGACGTTCTCAGTTCCAGAGAGGACAGTGCCAGCCCTGCAGAGAGAGTCAGCTGCTGTTTTATATTTGCGCAAGGAGTCATGGCAGGAGTGAAACTCGAAGAGTTCCTGGTGGGGAGAAGGGGATCATCCCAGCATTCCTGCAACGGGGAAGGGGTGTGCACTCCCTCAGAAGGTACAATAGTGATGGCATACAGCTTTCAGGACCTGACGTGCTTCAGTCCCAGCCCATGGCAAAGTCCTGGTGACTTTCCTAAATAGAGTAGTCACACTGAAGTTAAATGAGGAGAAACAATGCAAGTGGACCTTGACAGCCCTTGAGGGACCCACCTATACCAACTCTTTTGCTCAAGTTCCTTGAATTTTTAGATGAATCAACCTCCAGGAAGAGATGATTACAATGTGCAATAGATGATTCTCACTTCCAAACTGCAGTTGTATTCCTGGAATCTTACTGTGAACAAGAGAACTCACCCTTTCAAATAGGAAATAAGCTCTCCTCTGATCATTCTTAACAAATAGTAGGCTGAAGATTTTTCTAGGATGGCAATGTCATTTTGAATTTCATGGTTCCCCACAGCAGCTTCCAGTGGAGGCTTAATTTACATCCGGATTCTCATGATTTTCAAGATGAAGGCAGCTTTCGTTTAGGATTCTAATTTCCAATTAACAAACGTATTACTTGATGATAACTCTGGTTTAATGACTAACAGCCATGATTAGCAGAGGGTCAACTGTATCTGAAAGGGCAGGGCACTGCTCAGAGTCACATGTTCCACTTCCCTTAGAGATAACAATACCCAGTGTTGTTATGAATTTTCATGAGAATTAATACTGGGATTTGTGTCTTTGCTGAAGGTCTTTGATGATGAAACTAAAATAAGCAAGCAAACAAATAGCTCTTCAAGCTTCATGTGGGAAAGCCCACATATTACTTATGTCTTGTTAATCACAGGAAAACTGGAGCAAGCAAGATGGGGGAACAAAATGTAATAACCAGTTAGCTGTGTGTATATACAGTGGTCTGCTGGCTGTGTATCTTGAAAACTACCTCAGACAGAGTAGAAGCCAAATACCTGAGTCTAGATTAGGAATGAAACACACAAGCTCAGCTTCTTGCCTTTCTAGTTGTATTTCTCCCCGACACCAAGCTTTTCTCCATTGGCAATCCTTGATATTCCACATACATTTTAAGGGACTTTGAAGGAATCTTGACAGTCAGGTGGTTTTGTTACTGAACTCCTAGAACACCTAGTTAAAGTCTCGCCTCTGGGATCGAGGCTTTGGCTGTGCCTTGAAAATGTAACAGAACTTCTGTTTTACGAACTTGAGGATTTTTCTGTTCTTCTCTTTGTGCCAATCCACATCTCCAGAAAATTCAGAAGGGCAGTTCCTGGGCAAGGCTTCCTGTTTTCTTCCAGAGTCAATTTTTTTTGCCAATTTTCCTGATGACCTTTGCCTGAAGAGGAAAGGAGTTCTAGTGGGAGCTTGATTTATGTGTTTAAGGTGAAATCTGTGTTGT
Organism: Balaenoptera acutorostrata; assembly: GCF_949987535.1. NCBI lineage: Eukaryota > Metazoa > Chordata > Mammalia > Artiodactyla > Balaenopteridae > Balaenoptera > Balaenoptera acutorostrata. The sequence continues at coordinate 111,219,868 of NC_080065.1, read as the reverse complement.
AATTTCCTAAGAACAAGCATATTACTTTAGGACAAGCAAATACTCACGTAGCCTTGCCTTTGGTTTAGAGACCAATGAGCATGAATAACAGAGGTCAGTGTGGCAGATCCTGCTCATTGTCTCACTGAGACCTAGTCCTTCTAGCATGTTCTCCCAGACATGCTAGCCTGGAAAGCTGGAAATGGCATCTGACAGATTCCTTTTCAGCTGGGTGTGCCTCTGACCTCTCTTCTCCAAGTAGACACACTCACATGAAATTTAGAAGGAGAAAAAGAGCAAGAGGTGGGGACTATGTGCATGAGATCTAACCAAGTAGGACAGAGGCAGTGTGATTCTGGGGCTGGCAGCTGCACGGGCAGCTTCTCGGTTCAGCATTTCCTAATTGCAACAGAGACCCATACTATAAATTCTTTAACATACCAGTTCTCAAGAGTAGTTCTGGAAGCTGTTCCTTGAAACTTCAGTTTATAATATGTTCTTTCAAATCACACAATGATTTTGTGAGTTCTCTTCTATCCTGTAAAAATTTCCGTTCTCTTTATATTATCTGTAATGGATTCTGTTATCTGCAACACAAAACATTGACTGATAGAGTGAATCTTTTTGGAAAGTCTTGATAACAGAATCCCTACAGGCTTCTTAAAGGTCACACTTTCTCTGTCTCTCTTCCATTCCTACTGCTGGCCCCAGGGATGTGGCCTGCACACCTTTTCTCTTTCTAGCTGTCATTATCTTCCCTTTATTTTTTGTAATCTAATTCTTATAACATTATCTGTAAGAAAAGAATGTGAATGTTTACACCTCCTTGACCCACTAAATCCATATCCATTTTAAGTTACTTGTCACTAGCCATGATAGAAAGCAAAGTGGGACTGCTCCCAAAACCCAGTGGATGGCAGGCATTTAGGTTTCCTTCATGAAGTTTCATGGGAGCTGTTCCCTGCTCACAGGGAACTTTAATAAGGACTAGAGTTGCACACTGCTAGTCCCTTCTTACACATACTTCTTAGGTAAGCCTCACACTGTCATGCCCTCTTTAATCCCCAGGGATGGTATTCCTTAAGATTACTCCTTCTAATGAGTGAAGCACCCTAGTAATTGCATCTATGCTTTCAGAGTCTAGTGGCTCAATTATGTATCAAGAGAAACAGAAATATACCTGTAATCCAGGGGTCATGTTGCCACTCCTGCCCCCTTCATCTCACCTTATAACCACAGTCACCTTAAGCCATCCTGATACTCCTTTACTAGCTCAGTCAACCCTCCCAGTCACTCACAAACTGCTTACAGTTGGGACACTGGCTTTTGAACTGGTTCCTCAAAGTTGCATAGTTCATATAACTATTTTTCTCTATTTTCTCTTTGCCAAGACATCAGAGTTTTCAGGTCTGTTCATTCTTTTAGGAAACAAGGTTCCAAACAGGTGTTTAGAATAGAAGTGTTGCAGAGCAGATTCAGACAGGTGGGAATTTAGAAAACAGATAAGACTCTTTGACTGCATTTTGAAAAATTTTACTCCTAGAAAAAGGAACCCTCCTGCACTGTTGGTGGGAATATAAATTGGTGCAGCCACTATGCAGAACAGTATGGAGGTTCCTTAAAAAACTAAAAATAGAGCTACCATATGATCCAGCAATTCCACTCCTGTGCGTACATCTGGAGAAAACTCTAATTTGAAAAGATTCCCAATGTTCACAGCAGCACTATTTACAATAGCCAAGACATAGAAACAACCTAAATGTTCATCAACAGATGAATGGATAAAGAAGATGTGAGATATATATTTATATACACATACATACAATGGAATATTACTCAGCCATAGAAAAGAGTGAAATAATCCCTTTTGCAGCAAAATTGATGGACCTAGAGATTATCATATTAAGTGAAATAAGTCAGAGAAAGATCAATATCATATGATATCACTTACAGGCGGAATTTTAAAAAATGATACAAATGAACTTATTTACAAAACAGAAATAGACTCACAACATACAAAAAAGAAAAGAAAACCTTATGGTTACCAAAGAAATGGTGGGGGGAGATAAATTAGGAGTTTGGGATAAACATATACACACTACTATATATAAAATAGATAAACAATAAGGACCTACTGTATAGCACAAGGAACTATATTCAATGTCTTGTAGTAGCCTATAACGGAAAAGAATATGAAAAAGAATATATATATATTTAGATAGACACATAGATAAATAGATAGAATCACTTTGCTCTACACCTGAAACTAACACAACATTGTAAATTAACTACACTTCAATTTTTAAAAATGGTTAAAGAATAATTTATACTCCTAGAATTCATACTCCATACAGAGATAAGAGAAGTCAAAACAGTGGGACAAGGAAGAGGTACAATGTCAAAAAAGTTATGAGCTGAAATACAAAAGAGTTTTTACACAAGAAGTTTCACATCTCTTTAAGCAGGCAAAATCAGTATATCCATTTGGTTTCTGTGGTTATATCTCACAGATTCTGTTAATTATCATGAACTTACTTTTCTTCGGAGGGTTTATTTATACCCTGCCAGAGAGCCAGTGACACTGAGTCATGGCAATGTGACAGAACTAGAATTGAATAAGGCTGTGGTTATTTATGTCCATACAAGCAAGGGACTATGCTTTGGGGGAGATTTCAGGGGTGTTCCTTTCTGCCTCCTGATGAAAAAGTCTCTTCCATGTTGAGCTGATGCAGATAACGTAACTCCTTTGACAGAGGGCAGGGTGGAACAGTAAAAGAGGCCTGGATTTGGAATGATTAGTTCTTGTTATGAATCCTTATATGTTATTTAATTTTTTGGTGACCTTGGTCAAATCAATTACTTTCATAGAACCTTAATTCAACACCCTTCAGTTGGAAATATTTATATTTTTATATCTTGTGCCCTTCTGAGGTTAATTGGAGGATCAAATGAGATAATATATTTGTTGACACTATGTAAACACCACATTGCTTTAACATATTAGTGGTCAAACCAGGCTATCTCTGTTAAATAACAATTAGAGTAGCAAACTAACTCATTATCAGCCATAGCCTCTGAATCAGTTAGCCTTGTAAGTAAGTCTTGAAGTTGGGTAGTCTTAGTCCTCCAACTTTGCTTCCCTTCAATATTGTGTTGGCTATTCTGGGTCTTTTTCCTCTCCATATAAATTTTTAGAATCAGTTTGTTATTATCCACAAAATAACTTGCTGGGGTTTTGATCACGATTGCATTGACTCTATAGATTAAGATGGGAAGAACTGACATCTTGACAATATTGATTATTCCTATCCACAAACATGGAATTTCTCTCTATTTATTTCATTATTTTATTTTTTTATCAGGGTTTTATAATTTTCCTCATATTGATCTTGTAGATATTTTGTCAGATTTATACATAAGTATTTAATATGGGGGGTGCTAATGTAAATGGTATTGTGTTTTTAATTTCAAATTTTACTTGTTCATTGCTGGTATAAAGGAAAGCAATTGACTTTTGTGGATTAATCTTATATCCTGCAAACTAGCTATAATACTATAATTGCTTATTAATTCCAGAATTTTTTGTTGTTGTTGTTGTTGATTCTTTTGGATTTTCTGCATAGACATATCATCTATGAACAAGGACAGTTTTATTTTTTCCTTTCAAATCTGTCTGTATACCTTTTATTTCCTTTTCTTGCCTAATTGCATTAACAAGGACTTCTAGTAGGATGTTGGAAGGAAATGGAGGGAGGAAACGTCCTTGCCCTGTTCTTGGTCACTCTGAATCAGTTAAGAATCTTTTAGTTGTGAGAAACAAAAATGGTATCCACTGGTCTTAAGCAAACAGAAGAATTTCTTGCAAAGCTCATGGAGGGTTTTGAAGGATCAGGCTTAGGAAAATGGACAAAAGCCAAGAGGGTCAAGAATCAGGAAACACTGCAGTCATGTTTTAGCAGAAGCAGCCTGACCAGAATGTTACTACCACCAGTACTGTAGGATAGGACCTCTGCTACTGAAAGGACAAGTGTCTCCCCCATTCCCAATTAATGAAGATGCTTCTATCATTTCTGCTGATGTAAATGAATCCAAACAATTCTTGTGCTTTAGTGTTACAAGACAAAGATTCAAAGCCCTGAACAGGAGCATCTGATTGGCTGACTCTGGGTCGCGTATCCAATAGGCTGGCTACCACCGTTTAGTAAGAGAGGAGATCTGGTGCCTTTAGCTTCCATTGAAGGATGCAGTGAATAGCTATCATTAAGGCTCCGTGTACTGGAGGATCACAAGTTTTTCGTCAAATTTATTTATTTAGAACTTAGCTCATTCTGCATCAAAGGAAAGTAGGAACAATAAGTTTTGGAGTGAATTCAGGACAGTAAATTTTAGCTAAACATGAATGGGGGAAGAAGGGATGCTGAGTAATCAAGGATCACAATAGACAGTGTACTAAAATGAAAAAGGGACTTAGGAAGGAGTGGTAAGGGGATGCTAAAAATTACTTTATTTCACAAACACTGTCTGGAAAATTTCTGAAAAAATTATCTAAAAACTCCTTTAAGTTGTGCAGTTCTTAGGGTACAGCATGTCTGAACTGGAAAGGACTTAAGAGCTTCAAATTCACCACTCCATATGTGAAGAAACTCAGGCTGAGTGAGTTGATATGAATATACAAGTTAAGGGCAGAGTCAGGACAAAACACAATTTTCTAGACTCAAGTCCAGTGTTATTTTCATAGCACTACATGGTATCTCTTTCCAAAAAGTGTCATTCTTTTTTCTGTCAAAAAAGGAAGAAATGTCAAATATCTTAACTAAAAAATATACTCAGTGCTATTTACTGGTGCAGTCCAGCTGGGCCACTGAATTCTGTACTTACCCATGACTTCTGTGTCCAGGCATTGGACAGTTTTCTAAGGGTTATAGCCTGATATCTGGACCAAGAAATTTCATGGAAACTTTCATGATTATTTTAGAAAGAGTAGCTTAATTTAATTAGATCAATATTTATAGCACACTCACTATATGCAAAGTCAATTGGGTATAAAAATGAGCAAAATGGGTTTCCTAACCTCAAAGATCTCATAAGCCACTGAAAGTAAAATAGGCAAGCCTACAAATATAATATAAAATGAATTTTGAATGTGATAGGCAAGGTGCTAATTATAAGCTATGGATTTTCTAAGAAGGAGAACAATTACATCTAATACCACTATATTCTTCCATGTTGAAGACTTCCACTGCTTACTCATATCTGGTTCTCTAGGCCCTCTGAGCATGTGGGAGGGTCACATCCTGCTCTTGTTGCCATGTGACTACCTCTGGCCAATGGGCTACAAGTAGAAATGGTGTGTGCCACTACCAAGCCCAAGGGTTTCATTGTAGTTGTAGCTCTTTTCTCCCACTGAGGTAACAGAGAAGCCATAGCCTCAGATAGTGCAGCTATAACAAAGCGAATTGTCCATGAGACTGAATGACTGAGTCACTGCATGGAGATCAGTTGCCCTGGAAAGTCTCCTGGACCCACAGTGGATATTTTGTGACTAAGAATAAACTTTTGTTGGGTTATATCACGGAGAATTTTGGACTTTTTTGTTACGGCATTACCCAGTTTATCCTGACTAGTATATCTTCATCCTGGCCTGTTCTTTATGGAAAACATACTATGTAAGTTAAAAACATATGTATATATATGCAAATATATATTTAATAACAAACACATTTAATAATTTAAACAAAATTTCAACAATTTTAATAAATAAATAAAATCATTATTAAATCTATTTAATAGCTTAAATATAAGTTAATTTAAACCTCTCTTTCTCTCTCTGTCTATATATTGCAGCATGTGTTATTTATTACAGTGAACAATTTAATGCTTGAACAATTAGGAGTCTTTTCAACTCTAGGTTGTCTCTATTTCTCTCCTTCCCCTCACCTTAACTGTTTGTATATATTTAGAAAAAAATTTTATATTTCCCCCCCCTTCACTATTAGCCACTTGCTATTCTTGCATAGAGCCCAGTCTTTTACAGAATCATTCAACTCTGATTATCGTCTAAGAGTGTGAAATTGATGGGCACTAAGCATGCAGATATAGACAGTTCAGGTTGAGTGAGTACAGACGTAGGGAATAGTCTCAGGATTCCTAATGCTTCAAAGAACAAAACTAACTAACCTAACTTAACAAAAGACTAAGAACGAGAGAACTGCTGTCAAAAAGGAATATTCATGCAAATGATAAAAAACATTTTGTTGTGGGAAAAAATAAAACTCATAGAGTTAGTTTTTGAAAAGTTAAAAAAATTTTTTTCTGTTACTCTTTTTTTTTCCTTTTGGCAATGTGGTGATGGGGGTTGCGGAGATGGCTGGACTGTATGCAGCCAAGGAAATCAGAAGTGATGATTCCAGCCAGTTGTACTCTCCAAGAAATGCGAAATCACTCCAAGTTAAAGAGCACATAATACTGCCTGAAGTCTACTGAAACCCTTCCAAAATATGCCCAAATGAAGTCTTCCAAGTTTCATTGCTCTATTGGTGCCATCAAACAGAGCAATTGCAAATCATGAAACCTACAAGAAAACTGAAGTGTAATTTTTTTTCAAAAATAACAACATGTGTCACAAAGAGGTTCATTCCTTTGGAAATACATGACATGAACAGACCATTTTTTTCCCTCCATACACCATTACCAGCCCTTTGGCCTTGTTATTTTGTAACTTCCTTGGTTTCTTGTCAACTCCTTTGATTGCATCCAAGGGAAACTTGGAGAAGTACTTAAAATAGAAATAACTGGGAAACTCTAGGCCATTCTGCTTTTCTTAATGCCAGCACTTAACCTTTGTTGATGTAACGTTTTCTTTGCAAATAGTGCAAATTGGAAATTTCCCTAAGATCACAATCCAGCCCTCCCCAGAGCCAAATTCAGCCTCAAAGTTGCTGTTCTCAAGTATAATGATATTTATTCAGTCCCAGCTCATTTCCTACTTTTCTGTTGAAACATTAGCCCCACAGCATTATTTAACAATGGAGTCATTTGGACAATGAACTGTTTGGTTCCAAATTTTGGATTTCTGAAGGAAGTGTAAATATTTGTCCATGGTTGATATTTTGGGCATTGATCAAGGGCCTGGTCTGTACAACCAGTTTGACCTTTTGCTTTCCCTAGAGACATGTGTAAATTTCTTCCAAATTCATTCATTTTGTTTCACCTGCTGGGAATCATGTTTACCTACAACAATACTGTAAGAACCTATTGAGAAGTCCTCTGAACTGTCCTTAATGTGTTTTCATTATGTGCAGAGGAGGCTTTTATTGTGTAGCCCTCCACTGACACCCTATTCATGCTTCCTATTATCCCTCTACTTTGTCTTCAGCTAAACACATTCTCTTTTCTTCCTCCAAGTGATTATTTGCATGAAGATTTGCATTTAAATGGATGTGGAGAGTACATTAACAACACCTACATCAACCATGTAAAAGCTGCACAATATTTGTTGCTGACAGACAAGAATGGGAAAAAAATTCAATGCATGTTTTGTAAGGAGAGTCCTCAGGTAACTGCATTTGAGACACAAAGACACTTCATTAGATCATATTTAATAGTGATTATGCATGCGGAAGTATATGAATACAAATGGCCTATTCCCAAAAGGGATGCTGTGAAATCCAACAATACATACGTGTTCACCGCAGGAAGCAAACATATATGTAACCATCTGAGTTGAATTCAAAGGTCCCTAACTGGGTTGAGAGGATATTCCAGGGTTGGTCCATTTTGACCTTTATGTCCTTGCTAATAGAATAGGAAGGAACGTGAGAACTAAAATACACTGCATTTTCTGTCTGCATCTTAGGGCTTTTTGTAAAAAGACTGCATACCAAAGAGTGTAAAAGAAAAAAGGAGGAAAGTAAAAGAAAAAAAGGAACAGAGAGCAGGGTGGGAAGGAAGAGAAGCGTGTTTAGTGAGATTTTAGGTGTTTACCCAGTTTTTAATTAAAAGAGGAAAAAAGTGGAAAAAGAGAGGAAAAGACAAAAAGGGAGAAAAATGGAAAGAGAAGAAAAGACATATTAAAAGAATATATAAATCAGATAATAAGTCTGAATGCAGAGGAGGAAGAAAAGGAGGGAGGGAGGGAGAGAGAGAGAGAAAAAAAAAAAGAACTGAAGAAAAATTGTAAGAAAACCTTTGTGCTTTATATACAAAGCAGAGACCCCAGCTTATCATTCAGTATTACGAGAGAGAAAATTAAATTGGTCTTGGCAAAAGGATTCTATTAAGGGATAATATCTTCCCTTTTATTGTTAATTATTTTATGTTTACAATAGTCAGTGTAAATGTATATTATTTTTACAGTAACACATGGCTTAGCATAAATAATTTACCCAGGATATATGGCTAATTTCTAATTAACTTCTAGCTCTGTTAGTTTGCCTTAGATTAAAGCCCTTTCTCTTTCTAACAAGTCCTTGAAGGAGAGCAGACAACCTAATTACAGACATTCATTGTGGAATATTTATATTTAGCAATTTAAAAAGGTAATATCAATCGAGAAATGTAGTGGAAAATAAAGTAGAAGAGGAAAAGGTTGCAGTGGAGGGAGGAAAATTTATTGTTTGTATTTTTATGTCTGCATAAGAAAAAAAAAATAGGCCAGAGAAATTTATCAGCAGGCGGAATGCAATACAGCACTAGTAGCTCTATGTCCCCAAATACAATTATTGTTTATTGCTTAAAAACAATTTTCCATAGGCTGTATACACTAAAGAGAAATCCATAAACATCAGAAACAAGTCTCTAACAAGACCTTATTGTTTATATGGATGAAAAAAATCCATATTTCCCTTCCTGTTAATCCAGAATGGACCCGAATAAAGCAAATTCACTGCATCCAATGAGATTTGTGATGCAACAGTAGAAGAATCTGATTTCACACATTATAGTTAGGGTCCTCCATATCCCGGCCATAACAAGGGTAATAAATAAAGTCTACTCTAAAACCAGGCATATAGCCTCAGTAATTGACTCTCTGTCTGCATGAGACACTATGATTTCCAAATGCGAGGGGACCGCGTCTGAGGGCTTGCAGAAATTCACCATGGGAATGTACTGGCATAAACACACCTTTGTGCATACAGCCTCATTCTAGATGCTGGGGCTTCTTTAAAAAGCAACAAAATGGGATCAGGGTCTTGCTTTATACCTGTATCATTGTAATTGACACAACAGAGGGAAGCCCTCTCCCCTGGGGTCTTATTTCGTGAACAAATCTGAGTCACCTTTGTACTAGCGAGACCACAGCCCTGAATTCACTGAGGTTTAGATAAGTGTGGTGTATTAGTCTTAATGGGCATTTACAATACATGGTGTAATTGCTCCTTTGGAGCTGTTAATGCATTTTTATGGCCCAAAAACAATTTCCCGTATACTGGATGTATTAAGGAGAAATGTCTGCCTGAAGATTTATGTTGAGAAGGTACAAAAACAAAGCAAAACATCCTCGCGTGTGCATTCATCTCGTTAAAGACCATACACTTGGGTGCATTTGTTCTTCAAAGAGTGTGAGGAACGTCAAACATTTAGAGATCTTTGTCATTCCCAACCCTGCCTTCAGAGCTTCTGCGGTCCTTTTCTATTTCTTTCTGTATCTTCAGTATATAAGGCTATCTAGGGAACAAGCGAGAAAATACAGAGCAAAAAGGTTTATGCGGAAATGATAAGAGAGAGTGATATACTCTAAATGTTAAGATCATTTCAGAAGAGAGGGTGCAGATTCCTATGAACAAAAGAAGGAAATTTTGGAAAGTGAATATCATAGTCCAGAGGCATGAAGGGTCACAAACAAAGTGTTTTCACCCTTTTTCCTAATGATTCTTTAAGGCAGGGGTCCCCAACCCCCAGGCCACAGACCGGTAGCAGTCCGAGGCCTGTTAGGAACTGGGCCGCACAGCAGGAGATGAGCGGCAGGTGAGCGAGCGAAGCTTCATCTGCCTCTCCCCCTCGCCCACATCACCGCCTGAACCATTCCCGACCACAACCCCCCCCAACCCTGGTCGGTGGAAAAATTGTCTTCCGGTCCCTGGTGCCAAAACGGTTGGGGACCCGCTGCTTTACGGGCATTATGTAATATTATCAAACTAGGAGGTGGGTAGCTTTCCCGGTTATTGCGTTTTGTCCTAATCCAGATTCTTTGTCTGCACTGCTCTCTGTTTTCTGTCTGCATCTTTGGGCTCCGTGGCCGGCTGGCTTTCAACTGGGTTTGGTCAGTAAGAGGCGCTGGTAGGAAATCAGAGGGCAAAAAGAGAGTGGGGTTGGGTGGGTTCTTCCTTATTTCCTCTCTGCCATGGGGCTGTGTCTCTCGCATGCACCCCTCCATGGTCACAGCCCCGAGAGGACTCCAGTTCTCTCTGAGCACTGGTAACACAGGGGTGGTAAAGCCTTCTCAATTGTTACTAGTCTCTGGGCACCCTGTCCCTTGTTAATCCTGCTTCCCCCTCCGTAAGTAATCACATTATTAAAATATATTTATTGAAACCGTATGGGTTGGGTCTTGGGACCCAGGACCCTGGGACTCTGACTGATCGAGTGGGTGCATAAACAGGAGAAAGAGACTCCTAAATGCGCAAACCAGTTGACCCACGTGGTAGCTGAAATGCTTCTAATAGCTCTGCTGACTGTCGGGTTTTGGCAAACTCTTTCCTGTGGTAGTGCCAAAATGATGGATCCTTCTAGGTCTTTGCTGATTGTCCTGTTATGTAAGTGGGATGCTTTGGTTTGGTTTGACCTAATGCACTTGTGTATTAGTCAGGACTTTATAGCTGCAAATGACGGAAACCCAAATTAAAATCGCTAAAAAAGTAGGGGGGAGGGGAATTTATTGGGTCATGTAATTGAAAAGTCTGGTGGTGTAGTGGCTTTAGACATGGCTAGAACCAGAGGTTCAAATGATGTCACAGAACTCTACCTCTTTCCATCTGGGTCTCAACACTACTTTTCTCTGTGTTGGCTTCTTTCTTTGGCTGGATTGTTCCACATGTGGCAGAGATGCCCCTGGGAGCTCCTAGCTTACACTGCCCTGATGAGAGAGATCTTCTTTCCCCAAGAATCCATATAGATTCTGGAAAAGAAATCTCATTCTCCCAGCCTGATTCTGAGGCTAGCTTCTTTATGGCTAGGGGATAGAATATTCTCTTCAATTTCCCTGGGTCATATGCCTGAGTTCGAGAATGCAGGAACAGTTCCACTAAATCCAAAAGGGGCCATTTCTCAAAGGAGAAGATGCATCTGGACAGGGAATTCCCTGGAGGTCCTGTGGTTAGGACACAGTGCTTTCACTGCCGTGGCCCAGGCTCAATCCCTAGTTGGGGAATTAAGATCTCACAAGCCACGCAGCGCAGCAAAAAAAAAAAAGATGCAACTCGACAGAAAGAGGTAGTGTGAAGTAATAGATGCACACTTTCTATGTTCTAAACCGTTCTCAGAAATATTCTGTCACTGTGCAGAAATGATACAGAAGGACCACGTGTGGCTAAGACTGAAGAAACATATGAGCAGTGTACATTAAACACACTTGTGACCTTCCTAACTGCCTTTTATCACCTACTTGTGGTCCATAAATAAATACCAGAGGAGACAACTGTGTATTTCTAGTCTCTGCTTTATGGCAAAAAGAAGTGAAGAGATTTTTGGAAAGAGCACTGAAGCCGTTACTTTATGTCCAGTAGATGCTTAATCAATTTTAATGACCCCACTTATAAACGGGAGAGAAAGATAAGGGATGCAAAATTATTGCTGAAAAAGAAAACAGCTGGCTTGGCATTGTGACTCGAGTCTGAATCCAGTCCAGGCTTTAAGTGTGAGCCCTTGGGCACACTCATAAAAATCTGTGGCTCTTGGTTTGTTTCTCTGGGAAATGGGGAGGAGTCTAGAAGAATGAAAAGAGGAGGGGTTGTGTTTTTTCCTTTTCTTTGAGACTTCTTTTACAAATATTTTAATAAAGCTTTCTTTAAAAGGAGGGCATCAGTAATCATTGGGCTTATTTCTTGGTTTTACTTCATTATTCAGGAAACAGATACACATTTCTGCACAGTCTTTGCCATCTAAACATTTCTTTCAGAGAAAACATTTAGGAACAAATGAACGTTCTGTTGTCCAAATTCTGTTTACCTAAGACCAGGGGAAGCAGGTGAGGTGATGGCTCCTTTTAATTTCTTACCTGTCATTATTGTTTCATATCTTCCCTGGCCTTAGAACATCTTTTGTTCTGGTTGTGAATTTCCACTTTCTGCCTTCTTAATAGACAGTTTTGTCCAAAAGATTTTGAAGGCTGAATTAACACAGAGGCTTTTACAAAATGTGTTTTTTGATTACTTGTTTTCTCACCTGATCTTGGCAGGAGACAGTGTTGGCAAAAGATGGGCTGTCTTGTCCCTGCTTCCCCGTGCACATGTGCATAGGACTTGCCTGAGATGCTTTTGGGTTTCCCTCCCCAATGAAGCATAACCCTCTAGAATTTGAGCCCTTGTTTTGTCCCTGCCCCTTGAATCTGGCCTGGCTACAGGAACAAGGCAAAAGTGCCACTGCTTGACTTTTGAAGTGCATTGAGAAGACTTGTAGATTTTGCCTGGGTCTCTTGAACGCTTGCTATGGGTGGAAGCCTGCCGCCATGTAAGAAGTCACACTACCCTGAGACCACAGCTTGTGAAGAAATCCGAGCTAGCCACGTGGAGAGGCTGCAGGGGGAGAGAGGTCCCTGAGAACCCTGTAGTTATTCCCACCATCTGAGGCACCAGGCGTGTGAGTGATGAAGCCATCTTAGTTGGCCAGCTTCAGTCTCAAATTTAGATGACTCCAGCCCCATCTGCCATCTGACTGCAAATGCACAAGAGAATCCAAGTGGGAAACTGCTTGGCTGAGTACAGTCAACTCAAGAACTACAAGAGATACTAATAAACTGTTGTTTAAAGCCACTGAGTTTGGGGATGGTCTGTTGTGTAGTAGTAAAGAGCTGCAACAGGGCTTATAAGCAGATGAGTGGCTGGTTCCATGGGGGCTGAAGTGGTCCATGAAGGTGGAGGTGACTTGGGATCATTTTTAATCTGCTCAGTTGGTTATGACTGTGAAGATGAAGTGATGGGCTGAGGACGGAGCTATCTGTTTCATCTGTTGGACCCTTAACCAGGTTGAGGATCCTCTCCCTTGCTCTGGGATCACCCTACCTGTCTTCCCTGTAAGTCTGGGCTCTTATCTCCATAGATATTTATTACTTAGTATGACAAATGGTCCCTCTCTGGGTGCTGTCTCTGACTCCTATTCATCCTTACTCTGTTTAGCTAACACTTACTATACACAGTTAGGAGAAGTGAACTTAGGCTATAAATGTATTTTTAAAATAATATAAAGAAATTCATTGTTTATATTTTTACATATAATAATATGTGCTCATCACAATATATCACATCTCCTCAAGCGGGCAAAGTAGGATGGGAGGGTTCTTATAAATAGGAAATTACCTATTGAAGGTCCTTATAGCAAAATACTGTTCAGCTTAGAAGAAGTGCAAAAACCACCCAACAAAATTAGCATCAACCCCTCCATATCCTCTCAGCACTGTAAAGAGATATTACACGACAAGTTCTGAGGATTCAGTGAGATATAAAACATAATCTCTAGCCATAATAAGTTTAGAATCTAGTTGGAGAGAAATGATGATGATAAGAACAACCAGTGTTTATTGAGCATTTATTATGTGCCAGGCACTATGATAAGCACTTTATATGTATTTATTCATTTAATCCTTAATTTAATCCTAAATTTGGCTAGGTCATACATTTAAAAGAGATGCAAAAGTATTACATATGACATTAGTGATCAAGGCATGAGATCAGTAAATCTTTGAGATGTGGGAACAGGTAATAGAAGAAGGGAGAGAAGCAGAGTGTGTGAGAAAAGTTGCATGACATAACTTGCTGTCTTAATTTGGTGTATGGTTTGGAAATACCCCAAAGAACTGAAAGAGGTTGTTGAGATAGTTTTAGTAGAACAAGGGAGAAAGCATAAGAGGCTAGGGCAAGTGAGTAAAGGTGATATTTGTTTTCACTGGTGGGAAACAAAAAACAAAAACAAAAAAAGCACACCAGCGGACAGTTGCTACAGAAAAGGAATTTTGTCTAGCCAACTTGGGAGGAAGAAGAATAAGGTAACTGTACAAAGCACAGTGGGAAAAAGAATCCTGATTATCCTTTGTAAAGCCAACAGAGGGATCTTGTTGGTGGTGCTTTTTTGTTTTGTTTTGTTTTGTTTATAAAGTAGCAGTATGAGATGTCATAGGCTTTATCTTGCCCATTGGAGGAGGAAGATAATAATAAGGGTTGGTTATGTGAGCAAAAACTAGGAACAGAGAACTAAGAAGACTGATAAAGCAAGAGGAAGTTCACATGTATGTGAGTGACAGTGTATGAGGTCATGTTCTGCTTCCGATGAAGCATGTTCTGTGGAAGAAAATAGGGGCTCCTAACTCAGAGCTGGGTTGGAAATCTGAGTTTCGTCTTTTACTGACTTTATGCCTTTTTGAGCCTTTGCTTTTGTATCTGTAAAGACAATCAGCTGGTCAACCTCTCAAAGTTGTCGTGGAAATTGTCTTAGAGAGCGGATATAAAAGATCTCAGTTCTGCCTGTTCAGTTCATCACCATGTCCTGTGTATTTACCTTCTTGAGATCTCTTGAATCCAGTTACTTTTCCCCAATGTCGTCACTTCTCCCATAGTCCAAGATACCAAGTACCAAGCCCCCCTCCCTGAACTACTAGATAGGCTCTGACATGGTCTCCCCGTATCTACCCTTGACTCCTTCCACAGTGCTCGTGCTGTTCACAGCGCATGCGGAGGTCTTTTCAAAATGCATAACTGGTCACGTTACACATACCACCTTCCTGCCTTCTACACGCAGCATGCACAGTCCTTAAATAGCTTCACACAGATCTTAGGATAATGGTAAAACACAGTCTGGCTGCTGCCCACCACTTCAATATTGTCTTTCACAGCTCTTTGCCTTCTTTCAGCTCTTTGAAACTCTTTTTTTTTTTGCTTGTTTCACGTCATTTCCATCACTAGAAGTTGAGTTCCATGACCCCAGGGTCTGAGTCTATTTTGTTCACCACTGCATCTCCAATATCCAGATATAACTAGGGGCTCATTCACTGTTCCCAAATGAATGACAATGCCTATTTAGTAAAATCTACCCCTTGTTCCCTGCTGGGAAAGAGCCTATCTCAGAACCATGTAGGGATTAATGGTATATGTTTGGCTTCTGGTCCTCCATCACTGGATTTACCCACCACATA
This sequence comes from Balaenoptera acutorostrata, assembly GCF_949987535.1. Classification (NCBI taxonomy): domain Eukaryota; kingdom Metazoa; phylum Chordata; class Mammalia; order Artiodactyla; family Balaenopteridae; genus Balaenoptera; species Balaenoptera acutorostrata. The sequence continues at coordinate 111,204,549 of NC_080065.1, read as the reverse complement.
TTTGAAGGACGGGGCTGATGGCCACGTCGGTGCTCTGCCTTTGAAAATTTGCCAAGCCTTGTTCTAGAATGGCATTCTCAGTCTTGACACAGAACATGAATCCAAGAAAAATAAGCCAATTGAAGAACTGTGAAAGATATGTGATGCCTTATGTTGCAGTAAAATTTCCCGAGTAAATAGAATTGTTTCATTTTATACTTCTTTTTTCATAACATCAGAATATTCTACTAGCATTCATTTATTTCTTCTTTTGTGGAGTTCTTAAAGAAGATAAAAACAACAGCACAAATTTTATTAAATAAAATATTACATTTTCAAATACAGAGAGACATTCAAATGAAGGAACATCTTAATTGCCTTACACATTCTTAATTTTTATTCTCTGCATTATGTCTTATTATTCCCACTTGGAAATAGCCTTCTGTCACTTTAATATTGGCTTGCTCACATTTAAAAATTATCCTATGTAATCTAATCTCTGGAAGTTTAGCTTTTGCAGTTGTTAATAATAATATGATATGATTAATTTCTAAAGACCCTCATTAGTAAGACTATTCATTTCAAATCCTCATTAACCTGTCAGATAAGAGCTTTGGATTCTCCACTGCTAGAATCAAGGCAGGTCCCAATAAGCTTTAATTGCTTGGTCGGAGGTGTTGCAGGTTATCTTTCACAGTGTTTGTATGTTTAGGGATTGATGGCACTTGGATTAAATTTCACCTTAGATCTATATTTTCTGGAATCTGTTGGGCTGTGGCACTACTGACAGAGAAGATAAAAGTAAGACTATAACACAAGAAAAACAATCTGATTTGTTTCTGAATGCTCTGCCTCGCCCGTTCTGTTGGGATGAAATCTCTACACATGCGATGACTGTCTTGATTAAGTCATAAATGTGTAGCTGTGGATGTTAGAAACATGGCACCTTCAGCCTCTTGGTTGGTCAGATTTTAAGGCTGCGTCTGGGATGTGGACTGCAGAAACAGTGCCAAATTATCTTCATTGCTTTTACTCTTGACTCTGAAATGGTACTAACTGTGTGCATGTTTAGGACTATTAGCCCTTGGGTCTGTTGTGTCTGGTAGAATCTTTTGAGAATGCTCAGAGTACAGTCATTTCTTCCAGATATTTCTTTTAGCAAAGAGAATTTCTTGAAGATGCATGGCCGGGTAGTGTCTAGTGGGAGATTGCACTTAGACAAAGCTTGATAATTTGGGGGACAATAAACTTCGGCAAGATAAATATGAGATGTAGGCTATTGCCACACTTGCGTGAGCTGAGCTAATGTGGCTTTAAAGCTTCATTTTCATGTCCAAGGTTATATGTGGTCAATTTCAGGTCAAGCGTCCAGGTAAACCAGAGGAATTGACCTTCTGTCCTAGTGCTTTGCAGAATGCATCAGGCAGAAGGTTGCGTGGCTGTCTAAAGTATAAAAAGAGATATGCTTTGAGAAGCAGTGTATTCTCATTAATTTATTTTAAAAAATAATTCTCTTTATAGAGGAAATTATATAATAGTAAAAATAGGTTTATTATACCAAATTTAGAAATTATGAGTCAGGAGAAAGAACAAAATAAAACTTTTCCATAAACCTATTATCCAGAAAGAATCACTTCCAATTTTGGTCTTCCTTTAATCAGACTCTCCTTTTCTCTTTCTTTATGTTACTATGAGTGTGTGCATATATGTGTAATGTGCATACAGACACTTGCAGAGCAAAGTCACAAAATTACATACACACAGATTATTCAGAGAAAATGTATCTTGATTTTTCTCTAACTGATCTGATCATCCCCTTAAGACCCCACACACTGCCTGCGGAAACAAAACCCACATTTTAGTCTAGTCAGATAAACTTAGTCTGAACTGATGCAGACATTTAAAAAGTCTCTTTGGATAACTCAGTCTCTTTCTCTCTGATTAGGGTGCGATTCAGGCTTTCAGAGTTGAATGCCCTTCCCTCACTTTACTCTGAGAGGCCATCTGGATGATATACATGACCTCATGGCATTTGGAAGGAGGGACCCTGGATCCCTGCTGACAGGTCCTGCCCCCTGTGTTCGTGATCTCTGAGGTGCTAGAGGCCCCAGGTGGCATTTCCAGGTCATGTACAGCGATCCCCTCTGTGCCCCTTGGCTCACTGTGGAAGGAGGGTTCTTCATCTGGGCTGCAGCCCTCCTGTCCTTCAGAAAGCTCTCATCCCTCGTGTCCCATCGTCACTAATGCTGGCTCCCTTGCACTTTATGCCTGGACCTTGGGGAGCCAGGACTCTCCTCCCCTCCCACAGTGGACATCTTGCTAAGCAGGGCTGTATCTCTATGCCCACTGAGAGTGAGTGGGGGAAGCGCAGCCACACGTCAATAGCACAGCGGCTCAGGCTGGGATTTAGAACTGCCTTGAGTATTGCCCAGAGCGAGAAACGAGGGGTCTAATCATTGAACACAGTTAAACTGTCTTTTTCTGGATAGGCTTCATTCTGCTTTGTAAATTTCACCTTACCTGCCTTACCCTCTCATCTGGGTCAAGATTTGTTCTTATCAAATGTTGCCAGGGCAACAATGCCTGTGGCTTTTTGAGGTATTTCAGGAGTGGCTGAAGAGCTCTCTCCATCTGCCAGTGAAGCTACTTGGGGATAAGAGAGAGGCCTTATGTCAATTTGTTTCTTATTAAGATCACATTAATAAGCATTACTCATGTAAATCTCACAGGCAAACAGTAATTCTCGGGCTGTGCTTCCATGTTTCCAAACACAGAATTCTCCATCTCTACGCTCATGCAGTACACCAGCTCAACTCTCAAAAGACAAATAGGTTAATTCACTTCACTTGCTCCCTGTCCTCTGAAAGCACAGTACAGTTTGGTTTAAGTGGCTGTTGAAGACAACCTGGAGAAGTGTGAGCCCCTTAGGAATCCAGTGGGGGAGCGCAAACTGTGCCTCTGGTTGTATGTGGATTGTTAGTTGGGGTCATGAAAGGGGGTATTGTTTGACAGGCACCAAGGAGACCCTGGGCTGACATCAGGAAGTTGCCCCTGGGTTGGGATGGGGAACTGAGCGATGGAGGAGACTGAAGATGGCCCTGTGCTCTGTACCCAACCTGGAAGGGAACAAACCACAGTAGTCCAGTTCTGTCTTGAATCCAGCTAACCATGGAGTAGAGTGTAATGGAGGCCTGTGACTTAAGATGGAAGGTTTGGTAGATTGGAGGTAGATAGTTGAAAGGCGCTAGCAGTCTCTCTCTGTGGGAAGCAGATTTGCTCTGGCTCTTGCAGTGTTTGCATTTGAGGCATAAATGTCTTCATTCAGCCTTCCCTGTTTTGTATTTTGTGAGTAAAATTAGTTTCATACCATCCTCTCGAGGAAACAAATCTCTATTAACATGCTTACAAAATATAACCTATAGCTGTGAGCCAGGCTGAACTTGAGAGCAGACGTGCCAGGCAGGAGAGGGAAACTTGAGGCTTTCTGACTTTGACTTTAATCGGCTTGTCTTGATTACACAGCACAAGCAATGAGAAGCTTGATTAAATGACTTTAGTTCATTGATGTCTTTAAAGAGCTGAATATGTAATTTGCAATTTTACCAACTCAGTTACCTGTGAGTTACCATGGTAATAAAGCATATGCTGAAATGACATTTGACATTAATTTTATTATTTTCATTTACAATCACAGAAACACAATAGCACATCCCTAACAATGTATTTCATTTTCAGGTAACCGAGGAAGATGTACTCACATTTTCAAAGTAGTTATGAATTATGGTATATTAAAGAGAAAAGGTTAGGACCAATTCATCCATCCTCCAAATTAAGCCTTAAATTGATATGGGTGGTAGGGTTAAGTGGATTCTCTTGAAACAGGTATCTATCTGGCCTTTTAACCTATGGATGAGTGGTGTTTGGTGCTGTGACAAGTTACCTCTAAATCCATACTGCAAAATGTGTTATAATGAGATGATACTACCCTAGTTGCTGGAGCTTAACGTTTCATACAAGATTGAGGTATCCTTGCATTTTGTTGGCAATCTGTGGCTATGAAAATAGGCCTTGGTTGAACTTTGATGGTTTAGTTAATACTCTAGGAATAATTACTCAGGCATAATGGAAATATTGGGAACTTTGGATAATTTTTTTTTTTTTTTTTTAAAGACACATGCACCCCAGTGTTCGTTTATTTATTTATTTATTTATTTATTTATTTATTTATTTATGGCTGTGTTGGGTCTTCGTTTCTGTGCGAGGGCTTTCTCTAGCTGTGGCAAGTGGGGGCCACTCTTCATTGCGGTGCGCGGGCCTCTCACTATCGCGGCCTCTACTTCTTGCGGAGCACAGGCTCCAGACGCGCAGGCTCAGCAGTTGTGGCTCACGGGCCTAGTTGCTCCGCGCCATGTGGGATCTTCCCAGACCAGGGCTCGAACCCGTGTGCCCTGCATTAGCAGGCAGATTCTCAACCACTGCGCCACCAGGGAAGCCCCCTGGATAATTTTTTTAATCCAGTGGCAGATTTGTGACAACAAGGTGAAATAATGAGCTAACATGAAAACATTTTTAAAAATTAGTGCAATTAATAATATAGATGACCAAAGGTTGGTGTGAAAGAGGACCTAGAACTTTATACTCATTTGGTAATGATTCCACTTGGATTCACCATCTCCCAGAGTTTGTGGCTGCCATGAACTGTCTACATCGTGTGAAGAGAGTCCCGAAACTTGGCCCCTATTCTTGGCTCCGCTCTTGACCACATCAGACTCTAAGGATGTCCATATTGCTTCTCTTTGTCTCAGATCCCATTCACATTTGATGAGAACTTAACTTTTTATTTTTTAAGTTATTTCTGTTGGAGGGATTATTATTGTGAGAGTGCATTTTGGAGTACTTGTTTTATTTTTGGCTAGTAAGGGAATCTAATGTCCTTTCAGAGGTAGTTGAATGTCCTCACCATGTTCTGCAATGGCACATATTTTCTTTCAAATTTGGGGATGAAGATGCATAAGGAATATTTACGTCTAGCTAATACATTGTTTTGTCAGACACCCATGCACAGAAATACTCTTAAAAATAGATCCTGTATTTTAATGGTAAATGTAATCTTTCTCAGCTGTGAGTAGTGATAGAAAGCATACAATCCAACTCTCTTTCCTTAAATGAAGCATTCATCTAGAAGCCAACCTAAAGAAAATTGTACTCATCACATCCTAACTAACATTTAGTTATTTATTGAGAAGTTAATTCAGATTTTTGCTACCAAGTTGTCCCATTGATTATTTTTCCATCTAACCACTCATGATAAATAAGCAAGCCAAAACAAACAAATAACACCCCCCCCCCCAAAATAAAAACAAAAACAAAAACCTGGAAGTTGTAGGGAGAGAATGATAGTAAAAAGTAGAAAATAAATGTATCTATCAGCTAATGGAAATAAAACCAGTAAGCACCAAAAACAGTAAAGAAAACATTAATTCAGGCAGTGCCCTTTCAGTTTGCCTTAGGAATCATGAGTAGCAATTTGAAACCCTGTTTTTCTCTTGGGAAGAAGTGCTGCCTAGAATATGATATAAACTATACTGATCAAATAAAGAGGAGAGCCTCAGGCTAAAACAGAAAGAAAGAAGTTACAACAAAGAAAAACAGCTAGTTGTATGAAATGACACATTTATACACCAGCAAAGTAAAATTAGAAATCTCCCCCCACATAAATGTTATATCAGCAGCTGAAGAAAAATAGCTACATCACAGAGACCAGACTTGAGAAAGAGGATAACATAAAATAGGAGATTATCCCAAATAGTTCCCAGAGCATGCCATATACATAAGTGTTTTGATCATGATATCAGTTTAATTTTAAGTGATGATGATTAAGTGATGCATAGAGTTACTCAAAATAAGTTGAATGTTTTAGGAAAAATATAACAATAAATAATACTAAAAAGTACCTATTACAGGGAGATTGGGACTGACATATACACACTACTATATATAAAATAGATAACTAATCAGAACCTGCTGTATAGCACAGGGAACTCCACTCAATACTCTGTAATGGCCCATATGGGAAAAGAATCTTAAAAAAAAAAAAAAAGTAGATATATGTATATGTATAACTGATTCACTTTGCTGTATACCTGAAACTAACACAACATTGTAAATCAGCTATACTCCAATAAAAATTAAAAAAAAAACCTCTAAATATATATTTAAAAAGTACCTATTAGAACAAAAAATATGATGGGTATAGATTATTACATTTAAACAGACATTTGACATTCTTCTTTGGAAACTATAGCTCTTGATTCAGGCAAAATGGTACCTTTGGCTTTTGTGAGCCTCACTGAGCTTAGCAAAGTGTAACTGATGACAAAGTGAAATATTGCAGGGGCAGGCTTTGGACGTGATGAATTTGTTCTTGCAGAAGTTCCCATTAGAAATTCAAGGTCATCTATTAGGAAGGCCTCTGTGCCTCGATTTATGCAGCAGATGGGTTTTGAAAGGCAACAGATAAGTAAAATTTTTGTAAATTAAATCAGTCTGCTTGTCATCTGTGGTTCATCATTTTGTAAAATCAGGAGTCCATTTATAATGTCAATGATTAGGCCTAAAATATCTGATTAGATTTTCAAAATCAGATTTTATTCGAGTAAAGTCTTAAAAATATTGTTGAAAGCAACTTAAATGTCTGTAAAAATACTAGAATGACTAAGAGAAAAGATAACTGTAGGAAATCATGAATGATTCACATCATAGTCAATAAAATCTGAACAAGATTTTATGAGTGTTTCATCTTTGCAACAACTAGCAACCACTTAACTTTCCTCTCTTCCTCAGGCCAAGCTTTCTAGATGCCCAGTTCATATTTTGACTGATCTGTAGCATTTTTTACAGTTATCACTTCTTCCTGCTTGAAATATTCTTAAGACACCACTCTCTCCTAGAATTCCTCAGGTCTCATTGACTGCTTCCTTTCCATCTCCTTTTCTGGTTACATCTCAGTGTTGGAGTGTGTAGGGCTTAGTCCCCGGACCACTTATCCTCTATTTGACCTCATGCGCTAATGATCTTTTATACTCATTGAACCTCATAACTTTAAATACAATGTATATGTGAATTACGCTGGCTTCACCCCTGAGCTTCAGACTCATACATGCAACTACATACTCAACATCTCCATTTGGGTGCTAAGGAGCCTTTCACGCTTAATACGTGCAAACCGAATGCCTGCTTTCCCTCATGCTTGCTCCTGGAGACCTTTCTATTTCAGTAACTAAAAACTACATCCTTTCATTTGCTTAAGCTCCAGACCCTGATAATAATCCTTTCTTATTCTCGTACCACATCTAATCCACTAGAAAAACCCCACCCCCACTTGCATCAACCTGATCTAAACCATGAACTTGCCTGTATTATTCAACGGCCTCCTGACCTATCTCCCTGCTTCCTCTCTTACCCACCTACAATGTATTCCCCTTAAAGCAATCAGAGTGATTCTTTTTAAAGGAAGATCAGGTCATTCCTCTCTCCCTAACCCTCCAGTCATTCACCGTGTCACTCAAAGCAGAAAACAAAGTCCTTACGTTGACCTTCAAGGCCCTGCGTGAGCTGACCGCATTATCTCCCTGGCTTCATCCCTTATTACTCTCATCCTTCTTTCGGACTCTTCTCCAGCCACAGCCCCTTTGCTGTCATTCAGATGGGCCAGCCTCACTGCCACCTTGGAGCCTTTGCTTCCCTGGCCTTGACCATGCTTTCCTCAGATACCCACCTGGCTATTTCCCATCATTATTGAAATGTCATCTTCTCCATAAGACTTTCTTCAAGCACCCAATCTAAAATGCAATTCCCACCCCTGCGCTCATTGTCTTTTCCTTGCCATTCTCTGTAGCACGTACCACAATCTGATATGCAATATGGTGTCCTTTTTCTTTTATTTAATGCCTGTCTCTTCCTGCTCTAATAGCCATTCCCCAGAGGAAGAAAATTACTGTCTTTTTTGTTCACTGCTGTACCCTCAGCACCCAAAGAAGTGCTTAGCATGTAGGAAGGGTTTAATTGGTATTGGCGGAATGTGTACAAATGGTACCAGGGCCACTTCGAATATTTAAAATAATCTAACCTATATGTACATTCTATTGTAAGGTCTGTTCTTTGTGATTAGCTGAATTTATAATCTAGAAATGGGATCAGGGTTTTTATAGTGGAACATACCATAAATGTGGGTGGAACAGAGACTGTTCAAGGAAAATAAATACAAAGTCAGGATCTGGCCAAGGGCAATTGATTGCTCACCCAACAGCTATTTCCCCTTATTTCTTGCTGAAAGACTTCTGATTTTATGACTGCTCTAATGAATCCCATCCCGCCCCCAAATGGATAGTGATTCATTTAAGGCAATCATAGAAATCTCATTCCTCTTTGCCCAGTGACTAAACTAGGGCAGTTCTAGTCAGTGATGTAAGAAGGCTTCTGGGAAAAATTTTCTACCCTTATAAAATAGTGGGTGGTACAGGGGAAAGCTCTTTATTTGCCCTCCTCCTTGCTTCTCATTTTGAATATTGCTTATTGGTGATGTGTTGCTTGAAGCTCGAAGTGCCACCTTATAACCGTGAAGGAAGCATCCACAACTTCTGAGGGCGCCTGAGCAGAAACACAGGAATGGTTGACGTCCTTGCTGACAGAGCTGGCACTTGCCAACCTCAGAACAACCTGCCAGTAGACTTCCCGATAAGTGAGATGATAAATGTTTGTATCGCTTAAGCCACTCTTCATTGGCTAAAATTATCGCCACTGATTCAGAGGACTTGAAAAAATGAAGACATGGCCATGATTCAAATAAGCTTCAGTTGTAACCATTTCTTCAGGGAAAATGAACACATAGCTCTTCTTGAGAAGAAAGCCTGGGGTCATTTAAAATCTCCAAGTGTGAAGAGTGATTCTCTTGTTCTCCATAGTCATCACTGATTTTAGATCTCTGCATAGAATATAAAATATGATGGAGCAGCATATAGTGTTGCACCCTCCTCCACATTCTAGTTACATTCAGCCCCACCCTGCTGCCCCCTCACACATAATGCCAAAGAGTATGCTCCGTTGGCATTGGCGGTGCCTGGCCAGGGGTTGACCTCATAGCCCTTCTACATTCAGGACTGAATGAGCTTTCCTTGTCTGCCCAGGGAAGTTCTGCTTTCCATAGAGCTATAATGGTGGCTGCCATATCCTTGGTAGAATTTCTCTTTCTCATTACTCTCCCTCTTTAATTCAGCTCCAAGTCCTCTGGCTTCAATAAAATGACTCTCTTCTGACATTTTCTTTACAGTGTTGAGCCATTGTTCATGCTCAATTAAGGATGATGACAAATAATGCAACTAACAGTTATTAGTAGCCTGAAAGAAAATGATGGTTGAAAAAACAGTAGGGAACTTCCCCAGAGAATTTTATTCCTAATTCGACTAGCCAGATGAAAAATGTAGCAAAAGCATCATACACCTGGGATAGAACAAGGCCGGACAAATAGCAAGAATAGATGACAGTGGGGAATTCTGCAATAGTGAGCTAATGAGCTGAAAGACCCAATCTTTTTTTATTCTATTTAATTTCAAAGGTTTAATTTTCACTATTACCAAATGGTGATTGTTACTTCCCCTTGCGAACACAGCATTGACCTAAATACTACCACCTAGAAGCGTATTATGCCAGCATGCATTTTGAATTTCACTTGGTTATATTCATAGGAAAGCAGTACCTGATGAAATGTTTGTAATAAAGAATTCTCGTGCTTCTCTGCCTTTTGCCCTTGTTGTTTCCTGTGACTGGACTGCCCTCCCCTCTTTTGCCAGTTCTGCTCCTCTAATCCTTCCCACTCAGAACCCTGCCCTCCCGGCAGCCTTCAAGGACCCTTCATCTCCCATAAGCATTGTTTTTCCCTCTCAGTTCTGCCAGTACCTTATTTGCTCCCACATTCAAGCCAACAATTTTTAAAGCGTGTTGTATGGCTTACATACGCTAAAATTCACATATCTTAAGTGTACAGTTTGATGAATTTTAAATATAGCCACCATTCAAGTCAAGATCTAGAATATCTCTGGAAGGCTCCCTCATGCCCTCAAGTCTCTACCCTTCCCCCCCCACCCCCAGTGTAAGCACTATTCTAACCTCTAACACCATAGACTAGCTTTGCCTTTTTTGATCTTCATATAAGTCAGTGGTCTCACCTGAGGGTGATTTTGTCTCCCAGAGGACATCCAGCAATATCTGGAACCATGTTTGGTTGTCACAATGGGCAAGCGGTGGGGATGGGAGCATGTACTGGTGCTATTGGCATCTGAAGGGTGGAGACTAGGGATGCTTCTAAATATCCTGCAGTGCACAGGGCAATGCTTCACATCAGAGGGTTATTTGGCTCAAAATGTCAATAGTGCTGAGGTTGAGAAGCCCTGATATAAAAAAAAAAAAGCATAAAGTATATACTCTTTGTGCCTGACTTCTTTTACTCAGTGTTATGTCTTTGAAACTTGTCCACATTGCTGTATATATCAGTAGTTAGTTCTCATTTACTGCAGTGTAGCATTCTACTCTATAGATACAGTATTTATTTACTCATTCTACTGTTGATGGATAACCCAATATCATTTTAAAAAATTGAAATATAGTTGATTTACAATGTTATATTAGCTTCGGATGTACAACATAGTGATTCAGTATTTTTATAGATTATACTCCATTTAAAGTTATTATAAAATATTGGGTCTCTTCCCTGTGCTGTACATTACACCCTTGTATCTTATGCATTTTATACCCAGCAATTTGTACCTCTTAATATCCTTCCCTTATTTTATCCCTCCACCAACCCCTCTCCCCACCACCCAATGTCATTTTTTAGTAACATATTTAGAATACTTATTTCATTGGTAGATATTTGTATCCAGTTTGGTTGAAGAAAGTCAGTATAAAAAAGTGATTAAGAGGTCAGGTTTGGATGCCAGACTACCTAGATTCAACCCTTGGCTTTATGTCATCCTAGTCATAGGACTTTGGCAGCAAGTCACTTAACCTCTCTGTGCCTCAAGTTCCTAGACAGTAAAATGGAGATAAGGAGATAATAGTACCATTTATAGGGTTGTTGAAAGGATTAAGTAAGTCAATACATTTAAAGTGCTCATAATAGTGCTGAACGTATTATAAGTGCTAAAATATGTTGAGCTATGTGCCCAATCGAGTTCATTGAGCTTAGTTACTGGTCAAAATTGTTTTGTGTAATAAACAATTACTGGTGAGAAGGGAGAAAAAGAAATAATTATTTGGACATTTGTTAAGGCTGCAAAAGAATCTGGTATTTAGCAGAGTCTATCATAAAATATACTCTTTCCAAACTGGGGCTATCTCTGATAATCAAAAGATCCGTAGACAGATCATTTTTATACCCATCTTAAAATGACAAGTTTCAGGAACTTTAAAAAAAAAACAAAACTCTTAATGAGAAGGAGAGTTCAATGTCAAGATTTTACATCTATTTCCAATTAATCTAGAACTTTAATTATGATTTTTAAGAAATTTTCTCCAGGTTGAACAGAGATAATCATAAGCAAATGTTCTAATCTTTTTTAGTAATGAGAAATAGTAGCAGATGGGGGAAAATGACTAAAACTATTTTAGATGTTAATTTAGAAGGTTTTAGAAAGAAATGATATTAAAAGAAACTTAAAACAATTTGCCTGGTTGAATGAGGAAATCATGGAAGATTATTTTAAAAATAACTTTCTGAGGCAAATACAAATTCTTAGTCCCTCTTTATATGTTACTTATACTCAGGTGCAAGTTAGATGCTTGGCCACATAACACACCTTTTTGGCTCAGTCTATTGGTAGTAGTTCTGTTAATGAAGTTTGTGCAGATGGTCAAACCTGGTTCTAAGAAACAATTCAATATACAGTACAGATTGTTTTCATACAACAGATTTTTCTTTGTTGTCATTATAATCCTTATTGTGTAAATGTAGATAGTGGTCCCCAACCCTCATTATCAAATCGTGGATAGGATCTGAATGGTGATCAGCTGAAAAGATGAATTTAGTGAATATCATCTGCTACATACAAATTCTGGAGGGAACTCTTGGCTATTGTCTCTCTGCTGATTTTTTCCTAGAAATGACCTCCTTTCTCGTGGAAATCTGGGGACACGGTTTTGTTACCCAGATGAGATTCAAAGGCAGGTCCCGGACTTTGTTCATTCAAGTAATGGGTTTATGGGTTGTGATATCACCACTATGCAAAGCTAGAGTGTTGATAACCAGTGTTCTCTGTAGGTGTCTCTCATATTACCAAGCTGGGAGTGAGGAGTAATCTTCGCCAATAGGGCTGAGTGACAGGGTTCAAATGATTAAGACGTTTGGAAACTGGTCTGTTGCTGCTGAAGGAGCCAGGCTACTCCACCCTGTTAGCGCTTCCCAGAGGCTCTTGAGAAGTGGGTGTCACCTGTGACAGCCAGGGGTATCCCTGACTGTGAAACTGCTCATGTGGCCTCTTTGGGGTGCACACATTGCTTTGACAAAGAATTACTTTATAACAAGGTAAAAAGACTTAAGAAAAATATAGATTTTATTAAAACCAGGTGGTACTGTGAATAAAGCACAATTTCTTATTTGATACATGGAAAAGAAATCCAAAGGAGGAAGACCATTCTGCACAATCCCCACTAGTAAAAGAGTTTTTTTCAAGAAATATTCTCCATTGTTGATGGATCGATGACATAGGTACATTTGACACAACTCGTGGAAGTCACTTGCTATGGCTTTTGTGATGGATTACAGAAAAGCATAAAGTTATTGCCTCTTGACATGATGATCTGAAATACATTTTTTCCCCAAGACTTGAGGAGACTGTGAAAGGAAGAACTGATAGTAAATTCACAGCACAACCAAAGCAGAGGCCTCATTCCAGCTGAGGTTTGATTAGGAGTACTGCTAAACAAATGTGACCGAGTTTTATTTCACAGAAGAAAGAACAGAGCAGCAATGAAGACACAGAAGGAAAATGAGGTCACTGTGCTTTCCCTTAAAAAAACAAACAAAACAACAACAACAACAAAAACACGCCTGGTTTCGAGTAGACAACATAGTTAAAGATTTTAGTGTCAAATCCACACTGTAATTTATCCTGGAAGATTGAAAGAGGATAGTCATTCACTTATTCTTTTTCCACATATTTCTAATGAGGGCTCTTAGTATCGGAGCTGAACTTACTTTGACTTGGTTGATGTGTAAATATCAGGTTCTCCTGAGGAATGTCCGCAACCTCCATGGCTGGAGGCCGGCAAGGCCACCATGTTTCCATCCTGCTGACTGGCCTCCACATGGTGTGTTGCAATGAAGGTACGTCTCTGAGTAGGGTCTGCCAGTCACACAGACATTTATTAGCCCACAGGCCTGGTGTGTAGTCCTGAGGAGTGCTCTCTGTCTCCCTGTTCTTTGATACCCTGGTCAGCATCTTGCATGAAAGAGGCTCACTGTGAAGTGGACAGAATCTTCTTCCACCAGCATTGGCAGTCTTTTCTTCTGACAAGCCGCTGGCTCCTCGATAGAGAAGTGTGGGAAGAGGTAGGCTTGAACCTCTGCGCCAGCAATGGTGAGCTGATTCATCCTCTCTTCATTTAGGAATTCTGGATCCTCTCACATCACTCCCAACCAACCCCGTGTCTTAAACATCGCAATTTCCACCAATCCCAATATATTTCTAACATTCCTATGATGATAAAACCGCCCTCATAAGGATGCTATTGAGGCTTTAACTTATGAACACATGTGTCACATCATGCTATTCACACTCAAATATTTCAGAATAAATCAATAAACGTAATACAGGTTTATTATGTGCTAGGCATCGTTCTGGGGATTCATGAACAAAGTTGCTGCTCTCATGTAATGTACATTCCTATGTTAATTAATTGACAGTTGATTTACAATTAAGGAGTGAGAAATGCTATGAAGAAAAATAAAGTAAGTTAAGGGGATAGAAAGGGATGGGTGAGGGTGCTCTTTAGATAGTGGGTCAGGAAAGGGCAACTTTGAGGGATGCATTGAGCAGAGACTGAAGGGAAAAGAACCATCTGGACATCTGGGGGTGGGATGTGCTCTGGAAGAGGACACAGTAAGTACAAAGGCTCTGAGGCCATGTAGCTTAGAGTACTTTAGGAACAAAAGGAGCCATTGTGGCTACAACACAAAGAGCAAGTGCACGACAGGCGGAGAGGTAGCGGGGGCTGGATCAGGTGGCCCTGGGAGCCTGAGTTCAAGACGTGGAATCTTATTCTAAATGTAGCTGGAAGCCATTGGAGAGCTTTGGGCAGGAAAGTAAGACAATCAGACATACTTTAAAAAAACTACAAGCAAGTGTAATTTCTGTAGAGGACTCTCCCAAGACATGTCCTCTGGCAAACTTATCTATTAATAATCATTGGTAACATGTTCAGACTTCAACTCCCAGTTATTCACAAAAATATCATTCTTTGCAGATGTGGTACAATGGCTTTTGTGAAAACTCTCATTTTGTCTTTAAAAAAACCCTGTGAGCAATCCTAGCCACATTTGATTGAGTCACTGCTATGGCCTTGCAATTTGCTGGCTGGTTTTCGCTCATTTTTGATTGTCACAACCATTTTGCAAAGAACATCTTAATAGTGCCATTTGGATGTGAGGAAGCTGAGGCTATGAGAGGTTAAGTGATGGCATCAGTGGCTTTGAGTGGGGACTCTGGCACAAGTTTGTATCTGTCCAAACTTGGAGCCCTTCTTTCTTCATCACCAGGTTTGCATGATTATTGCTCACATTTAATAAATCAAACAACAGATGCTCAAAAAATGAAAGGAGTTTCTCAACCTCTTCTGGCTAGTGCTCTTTCCACTGACAGCTGCCCCTAGGAAAGTTATCAGGCTCAAACAGACCTGTTTGGATGTGTTTTCAAACTCTTGTGATGGAAATAGGGCAAGAGCATATTTTATGTTGCTTTCAGTTCTCTGATGCCATTATCATTTCCTTTGTTAAAACCAATGCCATTGTTATAAGCTGTAGATGAGAAAGAGCTGGAAGGGATGGACGCTGAGTGTTCCTTCAGCATATGTCAGGTATAGAGCAGGATGGCAAAGCATTTTAAACTACGCTGTTTAATTAGTTCCTCATTGAAGTTTGTCCTAAGGAGCCATGGAACATGTTAGCTCAATGAGAAACAAAACCCACGATCATTTAGAGAAGGAGGGAGAGGACTTGGTTTGGTTCAGTTTAACTGTTTGCATCAGCCTGACACTCCATTCCTAATAGCATTTCATATTCTGGAAGTTCTTGAGAGGGGGAACCTTGTCTCTGCAGTGAATTTCATCTATGACCCTGTCTTTGCTGACAGTGAACTAAATGCAGCCAATACAGCTGCACAGACACCTTGAGATAGTTGAGCAGTCATCAAAGTCCAAGAAATGACACTCATGTATCTCGTAACTTTTAGGATTTCTAATAGTGGCTTTATTCTTACCTCACAGTGGCCTTTCTCGGCTGAATACTGACAGAACTCATACTGTAGTTTTCAAAAAGTGTATTCAAGAAGCTATGTTGGATGTGAAATCCTCATATACTGCCAGTGGGGGTGTAAGATAATAGAATCACTTTGAAATCAGTTTGCCAGTGTTTTTAAATGTTAAACATATACATACGGTACCACCTACAATTCCATTCATGGATATTTCATCAAGAGAAATGGAAACATATGTTCCTCACAACATGAATGTTCATAGAAGCTTTACTCATAATAGCCCCAAACTGGGAACTACAGGTAAATAGATTTTTAAAATATGTATTATACCCATACAATAGAAAGCTACTTGGCAATAAGAAGGAATGAGCCGCTGATATATACAACAACATGGTTGAAACTCAAATGCATTATGTCGAGTGAAAGGAGCCGAACACAAAAGGATACATACTGAATGACTGCATTTATGTGAAATTGTGGAAAACGCAAACTAATGTATAGTGATAGAGCAGGTCATCTAGTGGTTATCTGGGTGTGGGCATGGAGGGGAGATTGACGGCATTGGGTCTGAGAAGACATTTTGGGGGTAAGACATGTTCTGGATCTTGATTGTGGTGGTGGTAGACATGAATATACATATATATTCATACATATGTGTTTGACAAAACTCTTTAAACTGCAATTAAAAATATAAATTTTATTACATCTAATTTTACATTTCAATAAAGTGATTTTTTAAAAAGTTATGTTAAACTCTTTCCATGAGTTGCCCTAAATGACTGAGTCCCCCTGTTCTCCTCTTCCTGGTGGGAAATATCCCTGCAGGAAATCTGACCAGAGTGCCGAAGGTTTGTCCAATAATTCATTGGCTCCTCTTTTTTTTTTTTTTTAAATAAATTTATTTATTTATTTATTTATTTTTGGCTGTGTTGGGTCTTCGTTTCTGTGCGAGGGCTTTCTCCAGTTGCGGCGAGTGGGGGCCACTCTTCATCGCGGCGCGCGGGCCTCTCACTATCGCGGCCTCTCTTGTTGACGAGCAGAGGCTCCAGACGCTCAGGCTCAGTAACTGTGGCTCACGGGCCCAGTTGCTCCGTGGCATGTGGGATCTTCCCAGACCAGGGCTTGAACCCGTGTCCCCTGCATTGGCAGGCGGATTCTCAACCACTGCGCCACCAGGGAAGCCCTGGCTCCTCTTTTTGTATCTGAAGCTCACGAATGGTTATGATCAAGTTGATGTTTAGTTGCTCTCTTCCTGTATTTTATTAGCAGAGGAGTGATGGAAAGCTGTGGGCAAAGGTCTGTATTCTGTTGACGGATTGGCCTTTAAGAACGACTTCCGTTTTAAGCATGGATCCTCACTTCTCCTCTCTCTGACTCTTCAGCATCATATATAGATCTAAACAGACCGGGGTGGGGAGTGTGAATGGACAGTGAGAGGAAAACATTTTAAATCGAGTGAATCATCCCTCCTGCTATTCCATTCTACGAGTGACTATGCTAGCAAGAGCTAGAGATGGGAAGATGAAAGCTCAGGTACCCAGGGCGTCCTGCAGTGTGAACATCTCGCCGCACGAAGCGTGATTTAGTATTTTAAAGATATGTGCTTTTCATACAACATATCCCGTAAAGACAAGCCAGTTGCTTATGCAGTGCATCACTGAAGAAACAGTATGTTCCTATGCTAGGAAGTTTAAAGGGATATATTCTTTCTTCTTATTAGAAGGAGCTGCAAAGTCCTCAGAAAGAGGGATTTGGGTTCCATTTCAAGATGGTACTAATGTGGTAGCCCCAATATGGCCCCAATGATCCCTCATCCTGGTACCCATGCTTTTGGGTAGTCCCCTCCGCAGTGCAGCAGGGCAGCTCCACATGACAAACAGAATTAGTGGAAATGATGGTCTGTGACTCATGAAACTTGGTCGTGAAGGACATTGCCACTTTGGCTTGCTTTTTCTAGAGTCAGTTGCTCTGAGGGAAGCTGACACCCAAGTGTCCCTAGAGACATTTTACATGTCAAGAAACTGAGGCTTCATGCCACCCACCAGCACCCACTTGCCAGCCCGTGTGAGGGGGTCATCTTGGGAGCAGGCCCTCCAGCATCAGTAGGGGGTCAGGACAACCACTACCTCCCTTAGAACGGTCTATCCACATCATTCCCAAACTCATGACCCACAGGAACTGTGAGGTAACGAGTGATTAGCACTGAGCTTTGAGGCACTCTGTTATGTAACAATGGATAACGAATTCCATTAGAGTCCTGAAGGCCCTCAGGGACTCTGGAGACTAACTCCATTTTCCATAAAGCATCCAGTTTGAGCACCCAGTGGTTACCACGGTGATTCCAAAAACTTTAGGCAAAGCTTCAGGCATGGTTTGTGGACTGTCTCACTAATCCATGTAACAGCTCCGTGAGGTGGATATTCTTTGTAACCCCATTTCACAGATGAGGAAATTGGAGTCCAGAAAATTTCAGGGTCACTTAAGTAGGGTTGATTGGCATCAGTGCCCACAATGTTATCCTCTAATGTTACACAGTCTCACTGTCTAACTCTATTCTCATTCTAGTTACTTCATATTCTACTTTCTGTGAGATGTTAATTTGTTTTCATATTTCTCTAAATGAGATGCAAAGTGAATTACAGGCAGAGAGCTATTTCACTCGTCCCGCTTGTCTGAAACCTGAGCAACACAATAAACTAGGTTTCTGTGAAGTCTGAGATCTTAGAACTTTGCATCTATGATGCATGTAACCGTTTTGCTAATAAACAGGGTGAGGAGGAAACATGTTCCTTTTCTTCTTCTGTTTTTTTAGTTAAGTTGCCTAAAATAGCTTTGCTTATACTAAGTAAAAAAGATCAGTTTTCTAGAAATTATTGTTTCAATATGTTCACAGAAACTTTACCAGTCAAAAGGTCTTAGTTTGATCCTAGAAAGTAGAATTCATCATGCTCAGCAAGAAGTATTTTCCGTCTTAAGCCAATGCAACAATTGATTTTTTTTCTTTAGTTACTAGATCCCTCCGTTAATCTTTGTCTTATTTTATTAACAAAAGCTATCTCTGTTAAGCACCACATGGCTGGCTTGTATGAATGGGCCTTGAGTATATAATTTTTAAAAATTCCTCATAAATACCTCTATAAAGTAAATACTAATGCTATCCTCATTTTACAGATGAGGAAAATGAGGGTCAAAGAAGTGATGTCCTTGTCCAAGGACACCCAGCTCATAAGCAACAGACTTGGGATTTGAACACATATCTGCCTAAGCCCAGGGCTATTATTTTTCCCGCTACCGCTCCAGCCTCACTCTGAAAAGACTGACAAGATATTGAACATGTAAGAACCAAATGGTCAAATAGAGTAGAAACCTATTATGAACAGCTTTGGGATTCAAATGTACTTGTTGAGCTGATGGATTTCTATGTTAGAGTGTAAAAGTGTTTGGCTGTGACATGAAACCAGTTCTTTTATGTGAAGAGTTTTAGGGCACACTTCTACTTCATTATTATTATTATTATTATTATTGCTTCACATGTGATCCATTCTGTTTTTTTTTATTTATTTTATTTTTTTATTAAAGTATAGTTGACATGATACTTTATTTTAAATAGTGAAAGAGCGTTGTGATATGTAGCTTTCTCTAGTCACAAATGTAGCTCAGGCTTTTATTCACCTGTTTTTTATTTGTGAAAAACTGATTTTCAGTCAGATGAGGTACTTGTAACCGTTGATCTGCTTAATGGTAGAGTCAGGACTGGAATGCTAGTTTTCATGTGTCAAGGCTAGTGATTTTAGCAACACATTTATGCCTTCCTTTTAAAGTATTTTAGATTTAGTGCAAAATGATTTTGGGTCAATGTTCACCTTTTTTTTTAACTTGGAAACTAATGGCAATTTTAGAAGTACACTCATGTAAGTCTCAGTCTGTTGCAAGTTCTGCTAGGACAGCTCTTGATTTTTTTTTTTTTCTTTCTTCTGTAAAGTAATTCTCTCTGAAGCTATAGCTATTGGTTGCTGGGGTAATAAACATAAAATATTTATGGAAGTGAAGAATAGTTTAGTTTTTCTAGAAACAGACTTTTATGTCGTTTTTCCCAAGTCATCTTTTATCATCTCATTTGAATTTACTATTACTGACCCCAGTGATTGCACACAAACTCAAGAGTCACCTTAGGGGTGACTGTACTAGATTTTTTGTGGAAGAAAGGCTCATGCACAGGTAAAAATTTCTTCATGAAAGTCCAGAGGGAATGTACATCAACTTAGAGAATTCTTTTAAAGAAGAGCAAAGTAAAGGAGTTTGGCAAAACTTACCCTGAGGATAAATTATACCCTGACTAGCTCTGCAGAAACACTGGGCTAAAGGAAGTAACGCGAATACCAATGACCTAAATGGGCCTATTAGAGTCAGGAATATTCACTATTCACTAGTGAACATATTCACTATTCAGTCTAGTAAAACACACTTCTGACTCTTATTTACAGTAGGCACAAAGATCATTGTCACATGTACAAATAATATGGAGCCTATAAACACATAGTTTCATAAGTTGTGATTATGACATACTTTGGAAAAATTGCAATGATATTTGCAATAGAATGTGAAATAGTCTGTATAAAGGACAAGTTCAAGGGTGGGTCAGAAGCTGTTCCCACTGGACACTGGGTGTGTTTAGAAGTTAGATTAATTAATTAATGAGTTAATTAATGTAGTTGTTTGTTTATAAACTACCTGCTGTGGGCGTGCTATGCTACATATAACCCACCTGCAGTGGTGCTGAGAATATTTCAAATATGGCAGCTACCTCATTCTTCCTATCCATTTGTGTGTATTTCTCCTAAGATACACAGAGGGATAGAAAAGGAAGTATCTCCTGAATCTTCCACAGCGCTGAGCTGTTGTAGGAAATCTAGCTCGCCCTCCCTCTGTGACCTGTGTATCATTGGTGCTGGGCTCACGGATACTCTAGAATGCATTTCTAGGCAGGAAGAGAAGATGGGCCATAGGGAAATGTCAGGGTCCTGATGTCTTCCATACAGTATTCCTGTATGATGGCAAAGATTGAACGGGTTAACGATCTGCAACTAGTAACTAGCTGTTTTAATTCTTATTGGCAAGAAAGGCAATAATCAAATGACTCCTGTGGGAATGAATTATAATGATGTTAGCAATAAGCCTTCAAGTGAATTATACTAATTAATTTCTGTAGGTCAGCATTATCCATCACCTCCATCATAAAAGGCAGGGAAGCCTCAATCCAGAAAAACAAAGTTGCATTTCAAAAGCTTTTTGGAGTGGGCGTCCAAGGGATTGAAATTTGTAGCTTTGCATTCCAAATGGGATGTTAAGTTTAGAGAATCAGGATAATGCCCAAGGGTTTAACCCTCTTTCTTCTCTATAGAGGTTGTGCACAAGGGAGATGAGGAGCAAGTATTTGGGGGACCCAGTAGGGATGCTCTTACTGCCGTCTTGGCAGTACTTGTGCTCAAAATAAATAAACTTCAGCCCTGAAGACTCTCTAGTGTGTAACTTTGAAGGCATGAAATTCACACACACACAATGGTGATTCAATAGGCTACTGCCCGGTAGGACTACTCTTTAAAAATTAAAATAAGATTGAGGTTTCTATAAGAGGAAGCAGCTCTGCCCTAGAAAATTGGCTTCCCTCGGCTCTCTGAATAAGAGCTAATGTAAGTCTTTTGTGACTATGTTTTCTCGCATGCTCCGTCTTATGTTAGTGCAAATGAGTAAAAAAGCAGATTGCGTAGGAAAGAAAATGAGAGAGTTTATTCTTAAAATGGTAAGACATCAGCCATCCAGTCTTACTAATTCAAGACAGAATGTACAGCCACCATAACAGTTTTTCTGCCATTTTAGAGGGCATATATGCTAATAAAGTTTATTTGAACAAGATGTAAAATTGCTCATGCTAGAAGACTTTTGTCACATTAGTTCAAGAATTCAACTTCCAGCTGTGTTGGCTCCATGACAGGTATACTTGTGACCACAACAGCATAATGTATTTAAAATGTTGCACACTTTCCAAACTGCAGGGAACTATGTTTAAACTTTATTATTACTTTTTTCACAGATAGTGCATTTGTGAAACCATTTGCTATGAATAGCACAGTGTGCATGTCAAAATCTCATTCCTTGCTGCTAGGCATTCTAGATTTTGGAGTTTGGTAGCATTTTATAGTTTCCTCAGTGACTATCAGCTTTAAGTGGGGAATAATACTTGATGTTACATCTTGCAACCAATTACAAGATAAAGGCGTATAATTCATGACTAAGTCAACTCTCCATTTTGATAACATGGCTAGTTTGGACAGTTGGCGTGAACTTTCACATATGATATTCAGATTGAAATAGGTATTTCCTCTTAGGTAAAACTTTCATCAAATTTACCCAAGGCATTGATCAATTTTAGCACTTTTCTGTCTCTCTAGAACCGCAGTATTTTTGGATTGCTGTCAAAGCTGGCTCCGCTGCAATCCTAAGGGCTATATTCAAGGTCATGTGACTGTTTACTGCTTCAGTAAAAAGCAACTTATAAATGCAAAATGCTATTCACTATTTATTCATCTCATGTATTCATGTGTTGCTTGTTGGCTTACTGTGGTGTCTGCTTGATATGTATTCCACAGCACACCTTCTGTTTCTGCAAAACTGCACATTATATCATTTTTGCATCTGACACTGACTTTGCTCTAGAGAAGCGTTCTGATAACAAAGGGTAAAAGAAGAGCTATCCAACCCTTGCACATTTGCTTAACTTGCTAAAAAGGCAGGGAGATTTTAGAGGACACACTGATCTTGAATAATGAGAAATCCCACAGTGAAAGGTGTTACACCATAGTTCATTACCAAACCTTATCACTGTACTTCCTGGTTTGCTTGTTTAAGTTCCTTATTATCCAGCAGAGAGACGTCATGGTTTACATGAAACCCCAAACAACCTTATGGGGAAATCCAACGTATTTTTTCTGCTTTCTGCCATGAAGAATTGAGAACAATGGTTTTAAGGGTTACTTCCTTCTCTTTTCTTTGGAAGACTTTGAAATCGAAACCTTAAATGGTGATGTCTCTAAATTCAACAATTTTAGGACTGCATTTGGGACACTTCTGCTTATTCGTTCACGTAATCAAACTCCTTAGATTTGAAGTTCTCATCCTAACCCAAGTTTCAGAATGAAATTTGTGACACACCAGATCTTGGTTTGAGTCAGGCTCTCCTACTCCCGAGTTGTATGAAATTAGCAAATCATTATCCTCTCTGAGCATTAGTTTCCTCATCTATAAAAGGCCGATAAAAAATGCCTACCTTGAAAGTTTGCTGTCTGTATGTATATAACAGATTCATTAAATGTTGGTTCCCTCCCCGCTCTCCTTTGCTCTTAGAGAGCATAAAGTAACTTACCTTTCTCATGTTCATTCACATCTCTAAAGTACAGTTAGTTGTAATGATATCTGTTGAAAATATTAGCTAGTAGAAAAGTAATGATAGTGTCTTTCTCAAAACTAATGCCGGACCACCCAGTGGTCAGATCAAACAGACACAAGGTATCTTGAAGAATGTTGGCTCCCGGAGACTAAAGCACCGGAACTCAGATTCTCATCCTCCCAGAAACTAACTGGTTGACCTTAAGCTCTCCAAGTCTTAATTTCCTCAACCATAAAATAGAGATTATAATAAGAGAAACTCTAGTAACAACACCCATAAGAGTGGTAAAGACTAAATGAGGTAATGTGGGTATCAGGTGCTTAGAATGTTTTGCACATAGTAAGGGCTCAACCACACTCTCTACAGAGTGTACCTAGAAGTTTCCTTTTAGGCCAGGATCCTCTCTCTGTAGGATTGTAGCCCTGAGGATCACAGACTGAGACCCAGCCATTCAATCACACAATCACTATGCTGATAAAGATGTATGGCCAAGACCAACAGTAGCATTAGTTACCATTTTTTACAAAGTTGATGCCACTTTTGTTTGCAAGCAACCTCCCTCCTTGAGGATATATGATGAAGACCATGTCATGTGTCTTGGTGGCTCTACTTAATGAACCTAAAAATTATACTTAGTATTCTAAGAGTGAAGGTATAAGATACTGTTTTCTGTATTAATGGCTTGAATATGAAACACAATTTCCAATGACATCAGTGTTTGCTATAATTTTGTTAGCACCTCTCCAATCTTTAGTTTGAACATCTTGAGGGGACAAATGGCTTTGGCCTCTCTGGGAAGCTTCTGTGTTGATTTGCAGGGACACAGGACGAGTGAGAGTAAAAGAGCAGTGACCTGTGGGCTAATGATGGAAGGTAGATCTTTACTATGTTCTAAGCATGAATTATCTCTGAAGGTAAATATTGCTTTGAGCTGAAAGAAGGCCTGTCATAAGTTCATGTACAGCAGGGGACAGAGTGGTGACAGGTGCACGGAGATTAGGGGACAAGGAAACCCACTTTGTTCTTTAAACAATGGGCTGACAGAGTACATATTTTTAACCATTTCCAGATGCAAGCAACAAAGTCACATGGGAGATTTATTTCTTTTGCAGCAGAAGTCAATTGGGCATGACACTAATATATTGTTTCAAGAAAAGTCTAACTCAACTAAAACTAGCCTCAGTAGGAAATTTAAAGAGAAGCAATTTCTGTTATCGGTTTTAATGAATACCATTAAGTGATAACCAAAAAGAGAGAAGAAAAAAAGATTAGGGATTGCTCAGAAAACATCCTTCCCACTCTTCTAAATTATCATGACAACACAATCTTCAGCTGTGAAGTTAATTTCCTCCGTAATTACTTTCTATTTAGAGGTGCGATTGCTTAGAAATACCCTCCTGGCGCAAAAAGCTTTTGGATTCTAGCAGAGATGAGGAAGAAGGGGTCCCCAGCACCACGCAGCAAGTAGTTATTTGCCCTGCACTCCCTTGGGCACTTGCCCATCGGGGTGCCTTGGGAGTCCCTCCCATCCCAGTGACTGCCTCTCATCCTGAGAGCCGTGTGCAGGAGAATTCAGGAGAAAGCTTCATTGCCTGGGTGTGAATGGCACTCACATTGAATTCTAGGGGCTCTCTAAAGGCACTTACCTCTCCTCCTGTCCCCAGGATGGAAGGAAGGAGGGTTCAATGGGCTCTAGCCTCACCATTATGGTTCTGTAGGTGAGAAGACTGTGTACTTAGAAGAGAAACAAATTTTTATATATATTTAAGATTCATTTGTTATTGATTCTTTTTTTAATTTAATTTTTATTTTATACTGGAGTATAGTTGATTTACAATGTTGTGTTAGTTTCAGGTGTACAGCAAAGTGATTCAGTTATACATATAAAATATTTTTAACAACAAGATTAATGCTGGTCTCCCAGGGCTCTTTAGTATGCAATTGAATCATTGCAAACCTAATTCCGCAGGGATGAATGTACTTTAACATTTCCATCACCCAAATGCTTGTTTACAACCCTCTCTTTTTACAGTCACTGGGGGGAGGGGGGTGGGCATGGGGGGAATGAAAGCAGAAACAAATAATTCACAGCTCTGATTTGCTGTCTTTCAGTTGGTCATGAGGTCCTCACCCTAAGGACTGAAAACTAGGGCAAGTTACTTTGTTATGATGTAGGCCAATTTCCGATTTTCAAACCACCAGAAAAAAAATGAGGCCAAAGGCTTCTGACAAATGATTCTCAGAGATGAATCCCAAGATTCTTGCACGTTTCACGAAAAATCAGAGAATGTTCACGATGGTCCTGAGTCCAGCGTGGCGCAGAGGCTCTAATTCTATTACCGCCTCATCCAGGCACATTATTTTTGCTCATTAGCGAGATGGCATCATAATGGAGCTTGGGGCAGCCAGAGTGATTAGCAAAGCGCCTCCTTCCATTCTTCAAAATGTCATCAACACACTGGTCAAGAAACAAACTCATTTTCTGACTCTGCCATGATTTGCAGGGTTTCAGGCACTGATGATAGCTTGTCTGCTTGGTTTAAAAGAGCTCCTGATATAACAGAACCTGACACTGTTTACTTCAGCCTATTATGCCTGCTGCATTCACTGAATGCTTCACTGGAGAAGAAAAATCGAAAGAAGGC